>NC_092336.1:381530000-381840000 GCF_046630445.1 Rutidosis leptorrhynchoides | reverse complement strand
CTTACCATACGTCGGTTCTACAACCGGATCCTTACTCTTCTCAACAGGCTTATTGATAAACTCTCCCAAAAGCGGTGGTGCAACCTGATTATAGCCTATCCCTTGATTTTTAGGATGTTTCAAAGTTTGTGTCACGTATGACATTCTTTGCCAATTATCAATCCTAGCCTTTTCTGACTCATATTTTAACTTATATGAATCTTTTTCTGCCTTAAGTGCTTCTATCTGGCTCAAATACAGGTGAATCACTTTCTCATCATCTACAATAGTTGATTTTAAATGACCTACGTGATTCTCTAAGGACTTAATAACATCAACATACTCTTTCTGCTTATTAAGGTAGTAGAGAGCATCATCATAGTTATTCATATTTGTCTGATTTTCTATATCCAAATTCTTAAGTTCAAGTCTAAGTTTTGGACAAATTTCACACGTAGCAGGTATATCATTAAGCTTAGAGACCACACATTCAAGTCTAGCTATTTCCTGTTCAAGGTCAGTGCATTTTAAACAAAAAGAATCTGAATCATTACATACCTTGTCATTGCTGGATGTGTTAGCCATGAATGCGTAATCTTTTTTACCGACTTGTGAATCTGCATCTGATTCTGACTCTGACTCTGAACTTGTACTGTCCGAATAATCAGCATCATAGCCTCCTTTGCTCTCAACTTTTAGAGGACTATCCAAACTTGTCACCGTGACTACCTTCTCATCAGTACCTTCAACATCATCCTTGATCAAGTGTGCAAGCTCTTTTCTAAACCAGGTACCCGTATGACAGCTCATTCCTGAGGATTCATCATCATCTGAGGAATCGGTAGTGAATTCAAGATCCGACAAATCCTTAGCTTTGCGGAACTTATCATACAACTTATCACTAATTCTCTTCCTAAGACTCATCTTCATTACTGCTTCTACCCTTTTCATTCGTGCGTCACATTTGCATACATAACATGTGCAAGCAGGATCATCTTTACCTATACAACCAGCATTTCTTCTGATAACCCTTTCTTCTTCTATTTCAGCTTCACTCTTACCAACAAAAACCACGTTAGCTTTCTCAGTATCGACAGAGATTGACCAATCACACACTTCATCAGCATAAGTAGTAGTCAAAGCTTTGGATTGACCACTAGAAGTTGCTTCCATGTTCACTGTTTGTGACGACCCGAAAATTTCTGAACAAATTTAAACTTTAATCTTTATATTATTCCGACATGATAAGCAAAGTTGTTAAGTTGAATCTCAAGAATTTTAAACTGTGTTCATACATTAATCTAACCTCGACCAAATTCCAATGATTCACGAACCATTATATGAACGAATATGATTATATATGTATATGTGTATATATATATATATATATATATATATATATATATATATATATATATATATATATATATATATATATATATATATATATATATATATATATATATATATATATATATATATTATAACTTGAAAACACTAACAATGTGACGACCCGAAAAATTTCGATTAATTTTAAATCAAACTCTCGATACGATTTAATATTTTCAATACGATAAGCAAAGTATGTAATGTTGAGTTTAGAAAATTTTGGAACAATGTTCATATATTCAATTGACCTTCGACTGCTCTCGACGATTCACGAACAATTAATTGTAAATAGGTATGTGTGTATGTATATATAAATAATAATTCGAAATATAATTTGAAGTATTATATGTTGTTGTTATTAAAAACTAATAAAATAAAAATAGGATATTATAATAATTATTATTTAAAATATATCTATATATAAATAAAGAATATTAAAAATAAATATTAAATGATTATAATACTCGTTTGATGTTTCGATTGATATTAAGCAAGTTAAATTTAAACTTATGTAATTTTAAAATAAATGGTGATACGAAAATGAGTTCTATAAATTTTAGGCCTATTAAAAATGTATTTAGGAACTATTTGTTAAGTTTTAACACTTTTTATATTTTACCCATAAATGAGAGGGATAGTTGATGTATTTTTTATTTAATAAATTAATGATCGAATTTTATACCATAATGACCAAAATAAATAAATATAGTTAATTTAAAAATATGAGATTTTTCTGAACACTTTTATCCGTTACTGGTTTCGCACGATACACAGTCCGTAAAAACTGTCGGCAGAATTTAAAATTCTTTAGTACACGTTTTGATAATATGATTAGATTAATATTATATTATTATAAATACATAATGGATGATACTGTTTTTCTTTTTCTTTTCACATACATATTCATACGTAACCATTACTTGGACTTTATTCAAATGTCCATATCTTTATATGAATATCTCTTTTCAACTTGCCTCATTCTCTTTACTTTCTGTTTTTAGTCACAATCTATCTATATCTCTCATTCTATTCTATATAAATTAATGCAGATTAAAAGAATTATAATTATAATATTCCAATGCAATTTGAAGATATATTATCCCTTTCTTGTTCCCTTTCAACTTCACCTCCCACTTGAATTTGGCTTTACCATTTGACGCATTCTAAATCCGCTTAATATTCTTTTCTTGTGGGGTTGGTTTAACTTTTAAAAATGCATATATATGCATCAATCACAAACATACATTACACCCATTTTAACTACTGATGATGCAATTTATGTTATATTTTTAAGACCACTTGTTTTCTTGTTATGTTGTGTAAGAGAATCACCAACATAAACCCACAACTCCATCACCTACAACTATTTCCCTCCATCTTCGTGATTCAATCACCATTCATAAAACCCACTTAATCAATCACCACCACCAACACTTTTGTCGAGCACCACCACTCTCAAAACACCCATACAATCATCATTCTATTGTTGCTATTGGCTCGTTCGGTCTATATTTTTTTACAGCATCCTTACTGCAACCATGCTACCCTTATCGTTCTATTTTATATTCATGTACAGCGAAACTGTGATGATGATCCTATAAGTAATGATATGAAATAATAAAGCAAAAGCAATGGGGACAAGTGAACTAGTGGAGTATATAAAGATAAAAAGAAAGTGTCGGTCGATACCCACCCATTTTCAGATCCATGTGAGTGCAAATTCTAAGTCCTAACCTTCTTTAACTTAATTAAAATAGAAACAAGATAACAAATATTCCGTATTAATTAAACCCGCAACACGCCACCTGCCTTTTTGTTTCGAAATACTACTGTTTCCTATTCGATTCTATTGCTTTCTGTTTTGGTACAGACGAGCTATCACCACCACCACGTTGCTACCATGCTGTTGTTACGTGACTGTTTTCTTTTTCTTATTTAAATCAAAAACCTCTAACACCTTAACTACTACATGGTAGTTCTTGTTTCGGTTAAGAAAAGAAAAGAGAAATAAAATTTCTAATGCAACTTTCACCATTATTTTTAGCCCGATAACTTCTTAATCCCATCCTCAACTCTTTCAAAAACCAACCCATTAAGTGGCCTAATATCATCACCTTACATTAAAATGCCGTTTACTACTACGCACTGGTTCATTGCTTCTGTTTCAATCAAATCCCATTCCTTTATATTTTGCTGCAATCATTTGTTTTCTTTAGTGTTTCCTTTCCTGATGCAATAACGAAAATATTGATTTAGAGATGGTGAATAATAATGTAGATATTATGATGATATGTATATCATCAATGATATCATGATGGTAAACGAATATGATAATGAATAGGCGTAAAGTGATGAATGAAAATGATAACGGACGATGTAGATAATGATGTTAGATGATACATAAAATGATAATCGTAATCATGATGATGAAACTAGGATAGATATGATCGTGATGATAACGAAGGTGTTATTGATGACTCGTTGAAAATGATGATGGTGAAACATGGAAGACGATGAATAGTTAGACGATAAACGAGTTAATTGATGATGTTATGCGATGATAATTATGATTATGGAGATAATGATGAAACGTAATTAGGATAAGGTTTACGTTTAATGAATGATTAATACGTTGCAACATTAGCTAATTGCCTTTTTGCTCCTGTTTTGTTCATTATCGCCGTATGTATATTTTTACTACAAAATATCGTATGATGAGTTTCATTACTCCCTTTTTAAATACTTTTTCAATATATATTTTTGGGACTGAGAATACATGCGCTGCTTTTATAAATATTTTACGAAATAGACACAAGTAATTGAAACTACATTATATGGGTGAATGATCGAAGCCGAATATGCCCCTTTTTGCTTGGTAGCCTAAGAATTAGGGAACATCACTAATTTTGAGAATTAGTGCACGCCTAATTGACGCAAATCCTAAAGTTAGATCTATTGGGCCTAACGAACCCCACCCAAAGTACCGGATGCTTTAGTACTTCGATGTTGTTTTTATCATGTCCGAAGGATTTCCCGGAATGATAGGGGATATTCTTATATGCATCTTGTTAATGTCGGTTACTAGGTGTTCACCATATGAATGATTATTTTTGTCTCTATGCATGGGACGTATATTTATGAGAAATAAAAATCTTGTGGACTATTAAAACGATGGAAATGAATGTTTATGATAAACTAATGAACTCACCAACCTTTTGGTTGACACTTGAAAGCATGTTTATTCTCAGGTATTAAAGAAATCTTTCGCTGTGCATTTTCTCATATTAGAGATATTACTTGAAGTCATTCATGACATATTTCAAAAGACGTTGCATTCGAGTCGTTGAGTTCATCAAGATTATTATTAAGTTAATTATAGTTGGATATATTATGAAATGGTATGCATGCCGTCAACTTTCAATGTAATGAAAGTTTGTCTTTTAAAAATAAACGAATGCAATGTTTGTAAAATTGTATCATATAGAGGTCAAATACCTCGCGATGTAATCAACTATTGTGAATCGTTTATAATGTATATGAATGGGTCCTTTCAGTTGGTATCAGAGCGGTGGTCTTAGCGAACCAGGTCTTGCATTAGTGTGTCTAACTGATAGTTGTTTAGATGCATTAGTGGGTTTGGACTTCGACCGTGTCTGCATGTTAAAAGTTTTGCTTATCATTTAGTGTCGAAAATTATTTGCTTATCATCCTTAAAGTCTAGACACGTCTTACTGCCTCTATTGCATAGACAGTGTATGGATAAATTCATATCTTAGCATATCTGTTATTGTTACCTTTGCCTGACAGCTTCCGTAGATTCCTCTGTAGCTTATGGGATTTTAGTATTATATATGCATATGTAAATTATGTATTGCAGGGTACTAATCTACATCCTATAGTCTATTTCTTATCGAAAATCCTTCATCTGATCGTACGAGATGAATCCCTCAACCAGTTCGAGTCCCTCAGATTTTGATAGCTATTCCGATAGTTATTCCGACAACTATTCCGACATGAATATTCACCTAAGCTCCGAAAGTGGTGTCACCAGAATGAATCAATCAATCAGCCATCTCCAATTCATCTTATGGGTTCGTAGACGACTTAACCGATGGAGACGCGAAGAAGGCGATCCTTTCCATCCACCACATTCCCCTCTGGGCGATGAACCTGAAGCACTCACCGGAGAACCAATCCGAAACACCAATTTCACCTTCATTTCCCGAATATCTAGCCACGATTATATTCTATCTAAAATTCTAAACCTTATTCATCCGCTCGTTCCGACCGACAATCATCCCGAAATAATAGAAGAAGTCAACGAACTTCACGCTCGAATAATCAATTTGGAGAATATGGTGCAAAATTTACCAGCTTCAGCAACATCATCAGCACCAACAGTACCATCAGTAATGGCACCAGTACCATCAACAATCCATCCCTCAACATCTCATTCTGTACCTCGAGTATAATCATCGTTCTACATGACGTCCTACATCATTATCTTCGTTCGACATGGCGATTATGTAATCTCTAATGTTTTAGAGATTATATATATTCTTGTTCTAACGGTAAACCAAATGAGATTAATATCATATTAACTCATTAAATCCATGATTACATCTGAAGAAAATATATATGTATATATGTTTTCATAAAGATTGTAATTAAAATTTTTTTTGTACAAACTGTTATTGATGAAAATATTTTAACGGGTAGGTAATACCCGAGGAATATTTAAGATTTCACATTAATAAGTTACACTGTACATTCTTCGAATCTGATTCAACGGTCATTTACTATCCTACTTACATCCACAGATATACGTATCCGTTCACCTCAGAATAATCATATTTCATTCAATTTCATATTTGGATTTTGACCTATCAGAATCCAACAAGTGGCATAATGAAGACAACATTGAACAAAATAAAATTTGTTAGAAACAAACAAATTAACTATGAGAAATTTTGTTAAGAATCCACGCTAACAAAATCCTAGCTAACTGTTCCTAGCTAACTGTTAATTCCCTATTACATTATCGCAATTTAATTATCGCAATTTATTATCGCAATTTTTATTCTCGCAATTTTATTTTAGTCATTTAATTTCTGTCATTTATTTTACGCACTTTAAATATCAGGACACGTATACAAGGTTTTGACATATCATATCGACGCATCTATATATATTATTTAGAATAACCATAGACACTCTATATGCAGTAATGCGAGAGTTAGCTATACAGGGTTGATGTTGATTCTACAATAATATATATACTTTGAGTTGTGATCGAGTCTGAGACATGTATACGAGTCACGATATGTATTAATTAATTCGAATATTATATATTAAACTGTATATGAATTATTGGACTGTTAACTGTGGACTATCGAATGTGGACTAATAACATTGGTCAATTAAAATGAATTAAAATATTGATAATAACATATGAAACTAAACATTTCTTCAAGTTTGCCACTTAAATTCATCTTAAACCTCATTTGTATCTTGACGATTACAATCCGCGTTCAAACCTTTCATGATTCTTGAAAATACCTCAATCAAGAGGATGATTCAATCACACGTTATCTACGAGAAGAAAAGATTGATGCATATAGTTATGCACCTGAAAACACTCGGAACCTGAATAAACGTTTAACACGTATCTGCTCTAGCTCCTTTGGCATTGTTATTATCGAAAATAACATTTCAATTCTTTTTCAAATTAGCAAATTTTGTCACAGCTCCAACAAATCAACTTCGACTTTCATTCGAATTAGCCTTATTATAACCTTGATATATAAATTTGCCTTTCATCATCGTTACCGAAGAACCGTTAATAATTCATTACATTAGCAGTAAACTTACCAACAACTTCGTTGATCTTGGACTTTTCGAAAAATCATTATATTTATCAAAACCCTATCCGCATCTTGTAACGAGAATTGCCATGCCAAGTATCGGGAAATCAGCAAACAGTATTTTGAATCTCGCAGTGTCTCTACATCAAAAGTTATATATACATATAACATTTATCTCTTAGAATTATAATCTTTCATTCTAAAATTCTGAAAAGCACCCAGTCTACAAATTAATACTTCAAATTCTGAAAAAGCTAAATACAGCAGCAATAACTGTACACGACTTTAACAGTCGAAAGTTTGATGATAAAGAATAGTATATATTTGCAAATCTCAGAAAAGTTGGAACTGGAAAACGGATTGAGCAAACCATGAAGGAGACCAAGGCCAAATACAAGGACCATACTATATATTCAAAGAAACCAGGTAATTCTGGATCCGATGAAACCTTCAACGAATATCTTGCTCCGTACACATGTTAAAATCTTGCAAAAAAAATTTCTTCATCAACTTTCGAACTTAGAAATTCCAAAATATCATCACAAATATCTTCGATATTTCTGAGGATATTTTCATAAATATTCTAGTTCGAAATTATCTATCTCTTCGTGTTTTCTGTATTCCATTATATTGGAAACTTCTATAAAATCTAAGTATAAATTGTGGAGAAGTGTTGGGAATTGAAGCATGAGTTAGTATAATATAATGACACTTGATCAACGTGATTATATTACAGTAAGTCATGCTGAGTTTCTAATGAAATGTGATGATTCACAGACCCTACTGTCATCATGTACCATTTTACACGACTCTTACATTCTATCTAATCTCCAAATATATCGAGAACATATCTTCATGATAGTTCTATCTTTTCTCTTGAATTTTGGTAATTTGATAAATAAAAATCGTGCCATTACAATTTCCTTCTTAGAACATTAACTCTGTTCATTCCGAATTTCATATCTATGAAATTCTGGACCATTATTCGCTTGACTTAAAGTCGGGAAAAGAAAATAAAAGTATGGAACTCTAAAATATAAAGAAAACGAAGGGAGTGGATTTATAGTGAAATATCAGACAGAACAATCGAGACAGATCATCGCATTTAATCAAAGAGGATCCTAATTTCCTTAATTTTCGAAGAACTAAATCTTATTACGAAGATTTTCTCTAAATCCCTTGAATTCCGAAAATCAACCGTGACTACGTCACCGGTTAAGACAAATTTGCATTTACTCATCTCAATCTTTTATGACACCTTCACTCGTACGCTTCACATAATCGAATCGTTTTATCTATATCAATCAATAATGATAAAACTCTAAAATTCCAGCTTGTATGAGTCATGAAAACATTCTTATTGTTAACCATGATGATCACACTCAAATTTCGGGACGAAATTTCTTTAACGGGTAGGTACTGTTACGATCCGAAAAATTTCGACTAATTTTAAATCAAACTCTCGATACGATTTAATATTTTCGATACGATAAGCAAAGTATGTAATGTTGAGTCTAGAAAATTTTGGAACAATGTTCATATATTCAATTGACCTTCGACTGCTCTCGACGATTCACGAATAATTAATTGTAAATAGATATGTGTGTATGTATATATAAATAATAATTCGAAATATAATTTGAAGTATTATATGTTGTTGTTATTAAAAATTAATAAAATAAAAATAGGATATTATAATAATTATTATTTAAAATATATCTATATATAAATAAAGTATATTAAAAATAAATATTAAATGATTATAATACCCGTTTGATGTTTCGATTGATATTAAGCAAGTTAAATTTAAACTTATGTAATTTTAAAATAAACGGTAATACGAAAATGAGTTCTATAAATTTTAGGCCTATTAAAAATGTATTTAGGAACTATTTATTAAGTTTTAACACTTTTTATATTTTACCCATAAATGAGAGGGACAGTTGATGTAATTTTTATTTAATAAATTAATGATCGAATTTTATACCATAATGACCAAAATAAATAAATATAGTTAATTTAAAAATATGGGATTTTTCTGAACACTTTTATCCGCCACTGGTTTCGCACGATACACAGTTCGTAAAAACTGTCGGCAGAATTTAAAATTCTTTAGTATACGTTTTGATAATATGATTAGATTAATATTATATTATCATAAATACATAATGGATGATACTGTTTTTCTTTTTCTTTTCACATACATATTCATACGTAACCATTACTTGGACTTTATTCAAATGTCCATATCTTTATATGAATATCTCTTTTCAACTTGCCTCATTTTCTTTACTTTCTGTTTTCAGTCACAATCTATCTATATCTCTCATTCTATTCTATATAAATTAATGCAGATTAAAAGAATTATAATTATAATATTCCAATGCAATTTGAAGATATATTATCCCTTTCTTGTTCCCTTTCAACTTCACCTCCCACTTGAATTTGGCTTTACCATTTGACGCATTCTAAATCCGCTTAATATTCTTTTCTTGTGGGGTTGGTTTAACTTTTAAAAATGCATATATATGCATCAATCACAAACATACATTACACCCATTTTAACTACTGATGATGCAATTTATGTTATATTTTTAAGACCACTTGTTTTCTTGTTATGTTGTCTAAGAGAATCACCAACATAAACCCACAACTCATCACCTACAACTATCTCCCACCATCTTCGTGATTCAATCACCATTCACAAAACCCACTTAATCAATCACCACCACCAACACTTTTGTCGAGCACCACCACTCTCAAAACACCCATACAATCATCATTCTATTGTTGCTATTGACTCGTTCGGTCTATATTTTTTTACAGCAGCCTTGCTGCAACCATGCTACCGTTATCGTTCTATTTTATATTCATGTACATCGAAACTATGATGATGATCCTGTAAGTAATGATATGAAATAATAAAGCAAAAGCAATGGGGACATGTGAACTAGTGGAGTATATAAAGATAAAAAGAAAGTGTCGGTCGGTACCCACCCATTTTCAGATCCACGTGAGTGCAAATTCTAAGTCCTAACCTTCTTTAACTTAATTAAAATAGAAACAAGATAACAAATATTCCGTATTAATTAAACCCGCAACACGCCACCTGCCTTTTTGTTTCGAAATATTACTGTTTCCTATTCGATTATATTGCTTTCTGTTTTGGTACAGATGAGCTACCACCACCACCACGTTGCCACCATGCTGTTTCTACGTGACTGTTTTCTTTTTCTTATTTAAATCAAAAACCTCCAACACCTTAACTACTACATGGTAGTTCTTGTTTCGGTTAAGAAAAGAAAAGAGAAATAAAATTTCTAATGCAACTTTCACCATTATTTTTAGCCCGATAACTTCTTAATTCCATCCTCAACTCTTTCAAAAACCAACCCATTAAGTGGCCCAATATCATCACCTTACATTAAAATGCCGTTTACTACTACGAGCTGGTTCCTTGCTTCTGTTTCAATCAAATCCCATTCCTTTATATTTTGCTGCAATCATTTGTTTTCTTTAGTGTTTCCTTTCCTGATACAATAACAAAAATATTGATTTAGAGATGGTGAATGATAATGTAGATATTATGATGATATGTATATCATCAATGATATCATGATGGTAAACGAATATGATAATGATTAGGCATAAAGTGATGAATGAAAATGATAACGGACGATGTAGGTAATGATGTTAGATGATACATAAAATGATAATCGTAATCATGATGATGAAACTAGGATAGATATGATCGTGATGATAATGAAGGTGTTGTTGATGACTCGTTGAAAATGATGATGGTGAAACAAGGAAGACGATGAATAGTTAGACGATAAACGAGTTAATTGATGATGTTATGCGATGATAATTATGATTATGGAGATAGTGATGAAATGTAATTAGGATAAGGTTTACGTTTAATGAATGATTAATACGTTGCAACATTACCGAATTGCCTTTTTTCTCCTGTTTTGATTTCCTTCATTGAATTGCAAACGTGATAAACAATATATATAATGTGGGCCGATTACTATTTTTCACTTGGGCCACAATTGGGCTTCATGATCCGATCCATCAAAATAATGGAGTAATACGTTATGGGCTTTTGGAAATGGGGCTGCTTTGTCATGCTAAGCCCACGAAAACATGTTAAATTGAGTTAAGTCGTGAATTAAATAGAAAAGCAGAAATAGAGGAACTGTTAAGGGTCTTGTTCATTAAGCGAGAGGTTGTGGGTTCGAGCCTCGGCAAGGCCACTTATTTTTGGAACTTATTCTTTGAGGTAGTTTTCTATTATTATTATTATTAGTAGTATTATTATCATTATACTTACTAATATAAATATTATTATTATTATTATTATTATTAGTAAATTTTTTTTACAGTTATTATTATTAGTTGTATTATTAGCATTATAGTTATTAATATAAGTATTAGTAATATTATTATTAGTAAAATCATTATTTTTATAGTTATTATTATTAGTATTCATTATTATTAAAATTATCATTTTTAGTAAAGTTATCATTATTAATATTATTATCATTATTATTATTATTTTTAATCTAATTATTATTATTATCATTATCATTATTTTATTTTTATTATTTTTTTTAAACAAAAGATATCTATATAAAAAAAAAATATATTTATTACATATATTATAAGTATACTAATATTAGATTTTAAATATATTAACTAACATAATATTATTTATATTGATATCACATTTATTAAAGTATATATATATATATATCATATAAATATTATAACAAATAATAAGGATTAATAATTGTATATAAGGATATTAATATATATATATATATATATATATATATATATATATATATATATATATATATATATATATACATATATTATAAAATATATATAAACTTAGTTGATTAAAATTACAATGTGTTATATATACTTGATATAGGTTCGTGAATCCGAGGTCAACCTTGCATTGTTCATTATCGCCGTATGTATATTTTTACTACAAAATATCGTATGGTGAGTTTCATTACTCCCTTTTTAAATGCTTTTGCAATATATATTTTTGGGACTGAGAATACATGCGCTGCTTTTATAAATATTTTACGAAATAGACACAAGTAATTGAAACTACATTATATGGGTGAATGATCGAAGCCGAATATGCCCCTTTTTGCTTGGTAGCCTAAGAATTAGGGAACATCACTAATTTTGAGAATTAGTGCATGCCTAATTGACACGAATCCTAAAGATAGATCTATTGGGCCTAACGAACCCCATCCAAAGTACCGGATGCTTTAGTACTTCGATGTTGTTTTTATCATGTCCGAAGGATTTCCCGGAATGATAGGGGATATTCTTATATGCATCTTGTTAATGTCGGTTACCAGGTGTTCACCATATGAATGATTATTTTTGTCTCTATGCATGGGACGTATATTTATAAGAAATGAAAATCTTGTGTCTATTAAAATGATGGAAATGAATGTTTATGATAAACTAATGAACTCACCAACCTTTTGATTGACACTTGAAAGCATGTTTATTCTCAGGTATTAAGGAAATCTTCCGCTGTGCATTTGCTCATATTAGAGATATTACTTGGAGTCATTCTTGACATATTTCAAAAGACGTTTCATTCTAGTCGTTGAGTTCATCAAGATTATTATTAAGTC
Source organism: Rutidosis leptorrhynchoides (assembly GCF_046630445.1). Taxonomy (NCBI): domain Eukaryota; kingdom Viridiplantae; phylum Streptophyta; class Magnoliopsida; order Asterales; family Asteraceae; genus Rutidosis; species Rutidosis leptorrhynchoides. The sequence goes on along the minus strand of NC_092336.1, from coordinate 381,827,099 downwards.
AATTATAGTTGGATATATTATGAAATGGTATGCATGCCGTCAACTTTCGATGTAATGAAAGTTTGTCTTTTAAAAAAAACGAATGCAATGTTTGTAAAATTGTATCATATAGAGGTCAAATACCTCGCGATGTAATCAACTATTGTGAATCGTTTATAATGTATATGAACTGGTCCTTTCAAACAAAGTATTAGACGTATAATACTTTACATAAACGTATTTGTTTCAAAATATATAATTATCGATGGAAATAAAAATATGATATCAAATGATTGAATTATCAGATACATTGAATTATGATTACGAGTCTCTGTTGAGAGGTCCACTTTGATTTAAGAAATCTATTTTTCTTTTTAACGGTATTCGGAAAATGGTAAAGTGATTTGCATATAAGAATAATGTGTCAAATATCACGAGCTAGACAAAAGCTAGTGGAAGACTAAATTACAAAATAATCAATTGATTTGATTTCAAATGTACGCAACGCTTTGCGATATAATAGAACTAAATTAATAATGTTTATGTTTAAATAACGTAAATTGGAATATTAGTTGTAAGGTATATATAAATAACTTGCGACGTGTATTTAGAACGTGTTCATCAAATATATATATGTTTCAAAAATTAGTTACGTACACGATAATAACACCCGTTTACTGATGCGATTGATACTTAAACATTAGTACGTAAATGAATGGTATATATTTTATAGTAGTTATTATCATTATCATTAGTAATATTATTATTACTATATTATAAATTTTTATTATTATTATTATTAAGAGTACTAATATTATAGTTATATTTACAAGATTAATTATAACCTATAAATAAATATATATAAATATACAAACACAGATAATAAATAGAGATATGTATATATATATATATATATATATATATATATATATATATATATATATATATATATATATATATATATATATATATATATATATATATATATATATGCTGATATATACAGTTACATATTATGAAATCAGTATTAATATTATAAAGATAATTATTAACATTAATATTAATATTATTATTATTATTATGTATCGATAATTCAAATTATTAATATTATTATTAATAATATCCTTATAACTATTGGTGTTATTATTCTAAAAATTGTTATTATTAGGATAATTAGTATTAATATTTTTATTATGTTATCATAATTAACAATAATCTGTATTTTTTTATTATTTAATAAATAATAGAATTACTTTTATTAAAATTATGTCTTATAAATAAAAATCGTATATAAATATAAAATGGAATCAGAATCAGTTTTACATCACTATCTTGCTGTTTCAATTTTTGTAACTTGTCTCCAATTTGATTCCAGTTTATATCAGATTACAAACGCTTCCAAATTCTGTTGTGAGTCTCAATCTGGTTTATAATTCTTTTTTATTTTCTTCGTACTGATGGAATATATTGTGTCGAGCAATCGAGCTATCAAACAAATGCTAATTTAACTCCATTAACTGTAATTATATCTGTTAGCACCTATATAATGCTCTAATAATGCAATTCGATCTTAAACAACAAAAATCAAAAATTAATTTAAGGATTACAGCTCGTGACCTCTGTTCTTGTATCTTTTTTCAAAAACTCCGAACTTTTACTTTATTTCGAAATCTATTAATGCAGTTCTTTTCTAAATCTTCTATATAAACTTTCTGGAAAGTATCATATCTCAATTTTTAGTATCAAGCAAGAATTTTTGAGTCAAAGGTTTATTTCAAAAATTCAACGATTATGTTCATCGCGAAATTTGTTTTCAGCTTGAGGTTTTAGGTTCAATTGAGGTTACAGAAAGATTCTAGGAGTGATTTCACATCTCTTTCATGTTGTAAGTTAGGTCTGAAACGTTCTTAAAATTCGAAATCAAATCTGAGTTCTCTACGTGTTCAACAGGTCTGTTATGATATATATTTTTTTTACGTTCTGATAAATTAAATAAATACAACAAAATGTTTCCGTGTCAATCTCCAATCTAGTTCAAACTACAAAACTAGTTATTACGTTTTGGTTTGATTTCTGTCATTTGGAAATATTGAAGATGATGAAAACAGTTTGAAAAGGGTTAATTAAATATAGTTTAGGATTATAATCAGAAAATGGGCAGCAGTCCAATGGTTTAGAGTGTTGATGGGGTAGCGGGAGGTCACGGGTTCGAGTCTCGTAAGGAGCAATTCTTTTTAGACAAAGCTTTTAGGGGTATACACTCTTACTTCTTTTTCCATTATTATTATTATTATTAATGTTATTATTCTTATTATTATTAATATTGTTATTATTATTATTGCTAATGTTTATTAATATTATTATTACTATTTTTTATTTAGTATTATAATTTTTATTATTATTATTACCATGATTATAGGTAATATAACCATATTTATTATTATTATTAACATTAGTAATGTATTTATGATTATAAAATTTGTCATTTTAGTATTAGTTATCATTATTATCACTATTACTATATTTATTAGCAACTAATATAAGTATTATTACGATTAGGATTATTATTATTATTATTATTATTATTATTATTATGAAAATAATACAAACTGTTATTTCTACTGTTAATATTAGTATTAGTATTATTATTATACTTATTATTATTATTATTAACAAAAGTATTATTATTAAGATTATCATTTCTAATAAGATTATTATAATTACTAATATTAAGTAGTAAGTATTAATATCAAAAATTATTATTTTCAATACAATTATTATTAAATTATTCATTTTATTAAAAACTATAGATATTATCATTATTATGAAATTTATTATTGAAAACTATCATTAATATTATCATTAATAGAATTATAATTAATAGTATCATTTTATTACTATTAGTATTATCACCATTATTATTACAAATATTATCTGAGTATTATTAAAATACGGATTTAACAAACAAATGATATATATAAATATATTTATTATATATAACCAAACAAAAATTAATATTTTTATATATAAAAAGAATACATAATAGGATATAAGTTATTGATATAAAAATTAAATCATTAATAATAATATATATATTTATTCGATTACAAGAATATGTATTAATATATATACAAATGATATAGGTTCGTGAATCCGAGGCCAACCCTGCATTGTTCAGTTTTGTCATATGTATTTTTACTACAAAATACAGTATCGTGAGTTTCATTTGCGCCCTTTTTAAATGCTTTTGCAATATATATTTTTGGGACTGAGAATACATGCGCTATTTTTATAACTGTTTTACGAAATAGACACAAGTAATTGAAACTACATTATATGGTTGAATGGATCGAAGCCGAATATGCCCCTTTTAGTTTGGTAGCCTAAGAATTAGGGAACAGACCCCCTAATTGAAACAAATCCTAAAGATAGATCTATCGGGCCCAACAAACCCCATTCTAGAATTTGGAATGCTTTAGTACTTCGAAATTATCATGTCCAATGGGTGTCCCGGAATGATGGGGATATTCTATATGCATTTTGTTAATGTCGGTTACCAGGTGTTCAATCCATATGAATGAATTTTATATCAGTGAGCAGACCTGCACCTTGAAATGAAAATGAAATCTTGTGGTATATTAAAATTATGAAATGATTATTTATAATAAACTAATGAACTCACCAACCTTTTTAGTTGACACTTGAAAGCATGTTTATTCTCAGGTATTAAAGAAATCTTCCGCTATGCATTTGCTCATATTAGAGATATTACTTAGAGTCATTCATGACATATTTCAAAAGACGTTCCATTCGAGTCGTCGAGTTCATCAAGATTATTACTAAGTCAATTATAGTTGGATATATTATGAAATGGTATGCATGCCGTCAACTGTCGATGTAATGAAAGTTTGTCTTTTAAAAACGAATGCAATGTTTGTAAAATGTATCATATAGAGGTCAAGTACCTCGCAATGTAACCAAATGTAATGTATTCGTCCAGATGGATTAGGACGGGTCACGACATGTGGTATCAGAGCGGTGGTCTTAGTGAACCAGGTCTTGCATTAGTGTGTCTAACTGATAGTTGTTTAGATGCATTAGTGGGTCTGGACTTCGACCGTGTCTGCATGTCAAAAGTTTTGCTTATCATTTAGTGTCGAAAATTATTTGCTTATCATCCTTAAAGTCTAAGACACGTCTTACTGCCTCTATTGCATAGACAGTGTATAGATAAATTCATATCTTAGCGTATCTGTTATTGTTACCTTTGCCTGACAGCTTCCGTAGATTCCTCCGTAACTTATGGGATTTTAGTATTATATATACATATGTAAATTATGTATTGCAGGGTACTAATCTACATCCTATAATCTATTTCTTATCGAAAATCCTTCATCTGATCTTACGAGATGAATCCCTCAACCAGTTCGAGTCCCTCAGATTTCGATAGCTATTCCGATAGTTATCCTGACAGCTATTCCGACATAGATATTCACCTAAGCTCCGAAAGCGGTGTCACCAGAATGAATCAACCAATCTGCCATCCCTAATTCATCTGATGGGTTTGTAGTCTACTTAATCAATGGAGACGCGAAGAAGGCGATCCCTTCCACCAACCGAATCCATCTCTTGGTGAAGAACCTGATGCACTTACCGGCGAACCTGTCCGAAACACCATATTCACCCTTATTTCCAGGATATCTCGCAATGATTATATCTTATCCACAATTCTAAACCTTATTCATTCGCTCGTTCTGACCGACAATCATCCCAGAATAATGGAAGAAGTCAACAAGCTTCGCGCTCGAGTAATCAATTTGGAAAACGTGGTGCAAAACCTACCAGCTTCAGCAACATCACCAGTGCCAACAGTACCATCAACATCAACACCAGTACCACCAACAACCCAAGTCTCAACATCACATGCCTCAACATCTCATTCTGTACCTAGAGTATAATCATCGTTCTACATGACGTTCTACATCATTTATCTTCGTTCGACATGGCGATTATGTAATCTCTAATGTTTTAGAGATTATATATTCTTGTTCTAACGGTAAATCAAATAAGTTTAATATCATATTGACTCATTAAATCCATGATTACGTCTGAGGAAAATATATATGTAAGTATATTTTCATAAAGATTGTAATTAAAAATTCTTTTGTACAAACTGTTAATGGTGAAAATATTTTAACCGGTAGGTAATACCCTAGAAATATTTAGATTTCACATTAATAAGTTACACTGTACATTCTTTGAATCTGATTCAATAGTCATTTACTATCCTACTTACATCTACCGATATACGAATCCGTTCACCGCAGAATAATCATTTTCATTCAATTTTATATTTGGATTTTGACCTATCAAAATCCAACAAGTGGCATAATGAAGAAAACATTGGACAAAATAAAATTTGTTAGAAACAAACAAATTAATTATGAGAAATTTTTTTAAGAATCCACGCTAACAAAATCCTATCTAACTGTTCCTAGCTAACTGTTAATTCCTTATTACATTTTAATTATCGCAATTTATTTTATCACAATTTAATTCTCGCAATTTTATTTATTGTCATTTAATTTCTGTAATTATTTTACGCACTTTAAATATCGGGACACGTATACAAGGTTTTGACATATCATATCGACACATCTATATATATTATTTGGAATCACCATAGACACTCTATATGCAGTAATGATCGAGTTCTCTATACAGGGTTGAGGTTGATTCTCAAATAATATATATACTTTGAGTTGTGATCGAGTCTGAGACATGTACACGAGTTACGACACTGTTGGACCAGCATGTCCGGGAGTCACTTCAATTGAATTATTATGAAAAGGATTATGAAAACCAGGCTTAGGTGGTCTTGTACATGTCCTCTTGAAATGACCCAGCTCATCACAATTATGGCATCTCACTTTGGACATATCAAAACCAAACTTAGTATTGCAGTTCAAACTCAAAGTACTCTGACCTGTCCTTTTCAAATACTTTCTTGCATGTCTCACCACACTTCTCATAGCATACAAGATGTCCATTCTCTCAATCTCATTCTCATCGATATGATCATAGTCTTCATTCTCCAGATGACCATTAATTATCTGCCCACTGATCATATCATTGTAAGAGTTAACCATGATAGCTGCTAAGGCCATATCCTCCTGAATCAGTTCTAGAGGCCTTTTCTTAATATTTTCTGTCTTGAACACAGGTGATTGAGTCTGTTGTAGAACGTCGAAATCAATCAGTTTAGCATTTGACTTCTGTGCTTGAGATTTAGCATTGAAATAACCAAAATCTAATACTGGAGCCGAGGTCTATGATGCATTGGTGGAAATGTAAGCTATTTACAAAGGAGCATGACCTCCTGAAGATGACCCAATAATGGACGAACCAGCTACTGTACCAAGTCTCTTCCTATTTGCTTCAACCTGAATATCCTTTTCCATCAACTTGGATGTAAAGGCCGTCAAGGTTAGCAAGCGACCTAAGATCTATCAATATTCGTCTACAAAGTGTATCAGAGCTGGAGTCTCTGGTTTGCTTGATCAAAATCATTTTTGGGTTAAAAATTTTAGGTTTTTGGTGTTATTTTATTTTGAACGATTAATCTTCTTTTCTACGTTATAGTTTGTGTTTTCTTTGTAAAAACGTGTTACTGGTGTCACTATAATCATCACCTGGCTCTGATACCACTTTGTAGATGAATATTGACGGATCTTAGGTCGCTTACTATCAATCCTAGAGGCAGAATACACTAGAATCGAGTAAAACCGAGATACGGGTCGTGTTGAGATCGATTTGGTCAAACCTAGGACAAAACCTAGATTAGATCGACGTCTAAACAAATGATTTTGATGGTAGATGGTGTTAGGGTTTGGTTGAGACGAAAATCTGATGACTAAGGTAAAGGGAATGTGTAACCTCACAAAGGAGGTTTCTACCTGTATATATACTGCATATCAGACACACTCAGTCGAGTGTGTCACTCAGTCGGTCGACTGTGTTACACAGTCGGTCGAGTGTGTGGACACACTCGGTCGACTGTGTATGCAGTTTAACATATTGATTGTTTAAATTAATGAAGCACACACAATCACAAACGTAATCAATAGTCATAAGTAAAACGTTATTACATAACCGAATGTATTAAATGACAAATTAATCTACAGCTGGGGATTCATGCACCAAAAAGCCCTTTTATTAAAATGAAAATGGAGATTTTTAACTTGTAATAACACTCTTTAGGTGAAGATCGTGAAAACTATACATGGATCATTGTTCTCTGATGTTGGTGTTCAAGGTGCTTAGAAAAATATTCTAAACTGTTGCAACAAAGTTATGGTTCAAAATTTCATCACAAAAGATGCTTTCAAGATGCAACTAGGTGATGGTGTAGCCGCATAGCTATTAGATTTTGGCTTGTACGTTATAATCGTTTGTTTCACCTAGAGTCTAATCATGAAGTCGTGGTAGCGAGCAGACTCGTGAACGATTCGTGGGTCTGGGACTGGACTCGCACCGATATTGGTTGCCATATAACTCTAACTCTACATTGGCTGCCTTACGAGAAGAATTATTGGGTGCTCATCTTGCTAACCAATCTGATTATTGGAAGTGGTCAATCGTTAATAATCAACGGTCAGCTACACCAGGTTTCAATTTTAGTTAAGATTACAGATTCACTAAACAAATTTAATTTACATAGTTCTACTATAAGTTACTATTTCAGTCAACAGGGCCAGAGATCACCCCATTCCAATCTTTGGGCTTGATGATGTAGCGTCGGGTTCTTGCTTTTGGTGACAATTACCTTCTCGAAACGACCCTCGGTTCCTTGAGGATTAACGGCTCGACAAACATCCATTTCAACCAGTTTACCCCGTTTTATTGGAGAGAAAACGATTCTTCCCCAACCATTTCCAATATCTGCACGTGTGGACTCGTCTACTGTTTCTTCTCCTTCTGCCTCATCATCAGTTTCAGTTTTGGCGTATACTTCATTACTACATTTTTTACCATTGTTCTTCTATCTTGAACTATTTCCTCAGATTCGGAATCAATTTGGTCATCATCTGTTTGACACAAATTACATACACGATGAATAATTGGACGTTACAATCTATCTATATTGATTCGCTATATTGGACATAAAAAAGAAGCAAAATATGGTGTGTGTTTTGTTAGATAAAGAGTTGTAAATTGATAATCCTGGATTGATTCTTGAATCGTGAAACACTTTCCTAATTAAGTATTTCGACCCTACTTGTCTCGGGTTACACGAGATCTTAATTGGGATAAGACAAGAACGCAATTTGACTCTAGGCAAGAATAGATCAAAATATAGTATTAGTGAGAATGTGAATGTTTCTGTATATATATTCTTATGAAAGAAAAACTCATATCTCATATATATAAGAAATTAAAGGGTGCGATGAAAGGTCGCAACCTTTCAACAAAAAGAGGCAACATTTCAACGAAAAGACGCAACTTTTCGTTAACACTTAATGGAAAATGGTGGAATTTTGAATCTTTTCAATACCACAATTTCCATGCCAGTATCAAATTAACTCTTACGGGCGTGTACTCCACACACTCCAAACCCGTTATTAAGTTTAACTTGATTACCCTTGCTTTCAAGTAAATCCCAATTAACTAAAATGTTTGTTGATAACACTAAAATCACCAACAATTCCCCCCCATTTTAGTGTAATCCTTGATTTACTAAATGACATCAATAAACAGACAAACCAATGCATAAATGCAAATGTTTCAGAAACTAAATTTTCATCTTAGTATATTACATCATCCAGAATTCGAGAATCGGGGTGTTTCAGAAATTAAACCCTTCAACCCATATGAAAACAAGAGAGTAATACACACATCAGTTTCTTACATTCGCCAAATACTAACTTTACACTATTATAAGCCATGTGTTCCAATCCTCTCATGAACATATCAAAAGCCAAGTCCAAGCTTTCTTGAGGCGGCAAAACCTCATGTTCACATAGGTAATTCTTTTACATCTTGCACCCGCATTTGCAATTTTTCAAAAGAACTATTAAGAAGTTAAACTTCAACCTAACTCCACTTACGGGTCTAAACACATACTTTGGGATCAGAATATTTATGTGTTTCAATCTTCAGAAAGTAAGCTTACCTCATTGAATTCAGCTCCAAGCGTTGTACTAGAAGGGAATTGGGCGTCTCACTTTGGAAGATTTAATGGACTTCAATCCCACATCATTAGCCAACTTGTGCGCACTTAAGTCTCGAGCTAATTCCTTCGTCAAGTGATCCATTCAAATTTTGTTTGAACTCAACAAAATCTATAAATATCACTTCATTCGTGATCAACTCACGAACACAATATGTCTAAGGCATAAGTGTCTAGACTTTTCCTTGTACATTTAACTACATGCCTTAGTCATAGAATATCCCATAATCAGGAATCTCCATGAACTTTTAATCTTATTCATTATGACTTCAATCAATTTCCTTTTACAATTCTTTTTCAATCCTTTAAACCAAGGATACCATAAGAAACACGCGTGTACTCAAAGTTAATTGATTGATCAATCATCCACATGTTCACTTTCAAATTCCATCATTGTAAACCTATAATTTGTACACCCTTGATAATGGATTCTTATTATCATTATGCACATAACTATTACAATTACATTAAATAATGAGATTATTATTATAAACACACCTTAGTCAATCCACTTCTAGAACTTAACCAAGAAGTAATGTCAATCAGTTTATAATGTCAATAGTCTCTACATCATTCTTTTGATCCAAGATACCACATCCATACCAAGTGTAAAAACTAACAACTTGTAGATGTATAATTCTCTTGATCAATAGTGAACTCAATATAATTTAATATGCCCTAGGATCACCATTGTGAACTAAACCATAAACCATGGTTGACTTCTACAAGTATTAAAGTATTTAAGTCACATCACAATATACTTTGCTTAATCTCTCCAACATAATGCTATATTGATCACTTGATATCATCACACACATCACACTACTAATTTTCAAAGGATAACTTACATTCAATACCTTACCGGTATTTGTTGTCAATTAAACAATATATAATCCTAATTCCATATTAAAACATGTTCATTTCACTATCTTGTACTATCTTGATAGATCATCAAATAGTTTGTGAGCATAATTCACATGAAAACTCATGTACATAAAGCAATCATTTTGATGTGAAAACGCATCAAAATACACCCATGATAATATACACCCCAAAATATATACGGAGTAGCATATAAATACTTAAGCAAAACCATACTCATATCAAGCATTTAAGTGCCGTATACATATTCTTCGACCAAAGCCAAAATAAATACAACAATTAAAATGGGTAGGTACTACCCCATCGATATCTTTGTACCATCGATTGGGATTATCAGTCCATCAAATAAGCCAACTCTTATCCCAATTAAAATTCACCATTTTTGTTACCATCCCAATATTTATTGTTAATAAAATAATAGGAAACTTCGCCATAAGTATGAACCGATACTTGCCCCAAAATAAAACTTTTCAAAACCCATGTACACCGAATATAAATGTTAATTAATCATAACAATGTATGTGGCCGGTTCACCGTGACAAACGGTGTAAATGATATCCATTTAAATACCACCGATTCAACTGTATACACATTTGAAAAACAATGATCCATTTAAATGAATGGATCCACTTAAAATTATCGAGTAAATTTAATTTCAAACTGTGTTTCAATACTATTTACGAATTACAAAACTTAAGTAAGATTGAAGAAAGGAACAAGTGGGTATTGTATGAAAGATAAACAAATCTTTAACAATTTGTACTCTAAATTGTTCTCAAAATGAATTGCCTTTCGAAAATCAAGTTACCCATTATGGTTTCTTTTCTTCACAACTTCAAGTTTATCATAGTCAGAATCCCATAATCCCAAGTATATAAGAAGGTTTACAGGGGTTACAAAACCATCAAAGAACATTAGTATCAAGTTATAGACAACGAAAAGAAATCTAACCTTTTAATTTGGCAATCTCCACCAAAATCGTGACTATTAGACGTTTTATTGCGTAAAACACCACATGCCATTAAATCCTAACGATGTTGAAAATTGACGATTGCTTTTATTGTCACTTTCCCTTGATGCCATTTAACAAAAGTGATATATACAATCACGTGGATTATAATCTCCGACCAACGAACATATGCATATTGATTCTGTTAAATCAACTGTTGCCTTTTGCTTTAAACGAAGGGTGATAAATAATCATTTTCCAAAGCATCAAAGCAACCGCCTATCAGTTACAATTTGACAGAAAACCCAAATAATCATCAAAGGTTTATCGAACAGATCCATGTGTTTGATCCACCATCACAATTTCCATTCATCATGATTCCACTTTTATGTCACGTTCTTCACACATATTCATCATCCATGATTATCACGAAAATACTTAATTAGTTTGTTAGATAAAGAGTTGTAAATTGATAATCCTGGATTGATTCTTGAATCGTGAAACACTTTCCTAATTAAGTATTTCGACCCTACTTGCCTTAGGTTACACGAAATCTTAATTGGGATAAGACAAGAACGCAATTTTACTCTAGGCAAGAAGAGATCAAAATATAGTATTAGTGAGAATGTGAATGTTTCTGTATATATTCTTATGAAAGCAAAACTCATATCTCATATATATAAGAAATGAAAGGGTGCGATGAAAGGTCGCAACCTTTCAACAAAAAGAGGCAACCTTTCAACGAAAAGACGCAACTTTTCGTTAACACCTAATGGAAAATGGTGGAATTTTGAACCTATTCAATACCACAATTTCCATGCCAGTATCAAGTTAACTCTTACAGGCTTGTACTCCACACACTCCAAACCTGTTATTAAGTATAACTTGATTACCTTTGCTTTCAAGTAAATCCCAATTAACTAAAATGTTTGTTGATAACACTAAAATCACCAGCAGGGGGAGGGGTATGAGAGTTATTGAATTATACAATCTTTGCATCATAGCATTTCAGGCCCTTAACATAATTATGCGCCTTTATCTTTTTCGAAATAATAGTACGATGATGATAAATAAGGAGGTACCTACCATAGTCACTCTCAAAATCATTGGGTTCCATTTTAGCTTTATGTTCTTTTAGCGTATCAAACTTCATACCTTGAAGTGGCCATGCTTCACTATAGGAACGAAAATAATTATACACGAGAAAGTTTGTAGTACAATTCGCAAAGAAAAGCTTCAAAAGCGTAAAATGTGTACGGACTTACGGACCAACTACTAACATGCAATCACAAAATTTGACATGCATAAATGCACAAGTACTTTGATATTGGACTGGATGGATACTAGTATTCCATCAGTTACACTGAAAATGCAATAACTTAAATTTTAACATGTAGTAAAATAATTAGATCTCTTCTGGTTTCAAAGTTAACATGTTTTATAAGGTAGATCTGGTTTCACAAGATTCACTAATATTGTGATCAAGTTTAATAATGCAATTATATGCCGTTCTAAATGCTTTCATCTGATTAACTACTATGCAATTATCATTTTCATTTGATTAACTACTATGCAATTATCATATTATTACATGTGATGATGATTAAGTGCTTTCATGAAACTATGTATCTAATCATTCGTTGCAACTTCCAAGGGCAAAAGGTGATCTAATGTCACAAGGAATTAGAATCTATCAAAAGTATGTTATGATGTGAATTCGACACTATTAAGAAATTTGAATAAAACAGAACAATATCATCTATCACAGATGTATAAAATAAAATTGCTTGACAACAACTAAGTAAGGTCATCTTGTTGAGTGGAGCTTTTGGATCAATCTTGACAACACATGCCGAATCAACCACTGTGTACTCACTAAAGATTGTTCTACGATGAAGATCATCTTGAACTACGGTTGAGAGAATGATCGAGAGAATGTCGCACTCATCGAGGGAGATCGGGAATTCAAATGTCACATAGTGTGGAAATCATATATTGTCATTCATGTTTTTCAATTTTCAAGATAACTCAACTCGAGATGACTTATGGAGAATTTTCGAGCGTTAAGGGTTAGTTCGAGATGTGTATCTTGCTAGAAAGCGGTTGTCATGTGGACAACGTTTTGGATTCGTAAGGTTTGCAGGTATTCTAGAGGACGTTGGTAGTTTGGTCAAGGTTCTTAACACGATTCAAATAAATGGTCGGTGGCTTCGAGTATACATAGCACGGGATAGAAAAAATCTAAATGCTAGATTTGATCCTAGATCAAATGATAATGTCGATTTCTCAAAGTCTGGGGGTAATTAGGAGTTATTTAAAGCAAATAAGAACTCGGGTACAGTAATGGGTGCTGTTAACACCTATTTACTTATGAGGTAAGGCTTAGTATGTCAACACGATACTAGAAGTGATCTAGCTTTAAGTGGGCGAGTGTTGCCGATTGATGTTTGCTCTTGGGAAATAATCCCTGCAGACCCGGTTCACAAGTGTAGAAACTTGTGGGGTGGCTTAATCAATCTGTCGTCCGTAGAGCGTAAAGTGCTAGCCGGATGACTTCTAGTGAGAGAAAGTGTTAGAGAGAGAGAGAGAGAGAGATGAAGTCTCAGCTCTCAAATTTGACAGAATGTCTGAACTGTGTAAAATGACGACCCAAGGGGTCTATTTATAGTGTCAGATCCACCGGATTGTTCGGGGACACGTGTCAGATGATGATACGTTCTGTTACTTGTGATCCGAAATTTACGCTGAAAGTGGCGTTCTCTGGCCAGGGCTTACGCGCTAGGCGGCCTTCAGGGCTTGCGCATGACGGAGCAGCCTGTACAGCGGTGTGATGACCCGAAAATTTCTGACCAAATTTAAACTTAATCTTTAACGTTTCCGACACGATAAGCAAAGTCTGTAAAGTTGAATCTCAAAATTTTTAAACTATTCAATTACCTTTCGATTGTTCTCAACGATTCGCGAAGAATTATATGTAAATAGATACATATATATACCATAAATTGAAAACATAACAAAGTGTTGAGTATATGATACTGTGCATTAAACTTATTGGTTTGATTATCTGATTGATATATTTAGATATAGAGTTAAAAGATTATGCCAAACGATTGAATTAAAAGATAATTATTGAATTCCTTAAGGATTATGATATTATTACGGGTCTCTGTTGTAAGGTCCACATTGATTTGGGAAATCATTCATTCTTAACGGTATTCGGAATAAATGGTAAAGTGTTTGTTTAAATAACGTAATTTGGACACATACAATAATAAGGAATATCAACCGTTGGAATTAGATATATGAATAACTTGCGATATGTATTTTAAAACGTGTTTATTAATATTGAAAATATATATTTAACAATACGATAAAATATAATATTAACTTGGTCATAAAAACGAATTGTTATTATATATATATATTAACAAATAGCGAGACGATGATTTATAGAAGTAAATGATCAAAATACTCGAAAGTTTAAGATATACTTTGAGTGGTATAGTTTAGGGATAATTTAAGGCTATATTTTGACAAAGGTACGTAACACGAAATGTAAAATACAAGTTTTCTCAGCGTACGAAAGGACATTTGAAAAACCGAAACTGGGACATAAGTCGAGTGATGACGTACAACTTATCGGAACAAAAATTACAAGTCAACTATGCATGTGAATTTAATATAATATATAATTAATTATATAAATTAAATATATTATATATATTATATAAAATTATGTCGACAAACAAAAAGTTAAAAGTTTGTGAGCTGGATCAGAGGGCCATGCGATCCCATGGCCTTGAAGCACAAATCCCATGCGATCGCATGGGGTACTTTTTCAGAAAAGGTTCTATAAATTGCACGATTTTTGGCTCAGAATCTATCTCTCTTTCTCTAGTATTATTACTCCGTAATATTTATTTAATTTATTTTATTATTATTATTATTATTATTATTATTATTATTATTATTATTATTATTATTATTATTATTATTATTATTATTATTATTATTATTATTATTATTATTATTATTATTATTATTATTTATATTATTAAGATTAATATTTTATTAATCTTATTATTATTAGTATTATTAATTATGTATTATACATAAAATACTACGACGAGGTCATGAGTGGGTTATTTTCAAAATGGTTTTCAAGCGGGATAGAGCTAAGAAAATTATGGGTTATTGCCAAGGAGGTTATGGGTAATGTTCGGGGGTATATTTGTGAATCAAACCTAGTGTTTATCATCTCCGTTACGTCTACGTACTTTCCTACAATATTGAATCTCAATACTGATACGTAAGCACTCATATCTTATATTTTATATATTAATTATGTATCCATGTCTAGTGCTCGAGTATATATATTTATATATGCTTGTATGCTAAATTTCGTCGTTAAACAGTTTATAATGAATCACTAATTAAATACATATATTACTAGTAAAAGATATATGATATACATGTTTTTGTAAAGTTGGCGAAAAATCAATAACTTTTCATTTAGATATCGAATAGTTTCGATGAACGGATTAAAAGATATGATCAACTGAATTATGATTGACGTTAATTGAAATTGCTTTTGAATCTGCAATTAAGATTTAAACAACTTGTTTACGAGATTGATAAAGTGAACTTTTAAATATTACCAACTGAGTAAATAAATCCTTATATAAGGCACGTCTCGTTTTGTTGAACTATTGTCAAAATTGACTTTTTGAAACGACTTTGGATAACTATTATATGTCGATCTCGGGCATTAGGATTGTGATACACTATGACCTGACCTAGCTTGATAGACATTTATTGACCAACATATGTTCTCTAGGTTGATATCTACGGGTATTTGGTAATCCGAGTTTCAATCACATTTTGGTGAACGACTTTATATGCTGCTAAGGTGAGTTTCATTTGCTCCCTTTTTAATTTCTTTTGCAATCTATATTTTTGGGCTGAAAATACATGCACTTTATTTTAATCACAATGGATACAAGTACATACTAAATTTTACACCGAGTTTGAACCAGAAATCCCTTAGCTTTGGTAACTAGTAACTGCTAGTTATAAGAACTGGTGGGCGCGAGTAGTTGTATATGGATCCATAGGGCTTGACATCCCCGTCTGTTCCAGGTATAGAAACCCTAGCCTGAACAATAAAACAGACGTATGCTATTTGAGGTTAGTACACGTTGGTTTGCGTGTATTGTACATGTTGGCTGCATGTATGTTAAAACAGGGATACTTATTATAACGTTAAAGTTTAGTTACCAGGGTGCTCAATCTTGTAGAATCTTTTGATAAACGTTTCTGGATGAAACAACTGAAATCTTGTGATTCACTTTTATATACAGATTATACGAAACACTAAAACTATGAACTCACCAACCTTTGTGTTGACACTTGTTAGCATGTTTATTCTCAGGTTTCCTAGAAGTCTTCCGCTGTTTGCTTATATGATAGATAAGCTATGTGCATGGAGTCTTACATGGCATATTTTTCAAGAAAACATTGCACTCACCAAATCATCACCATGTATCTTATTTTGACTGCATTGTCAACAGAAGTACTGTTGTAAACTATTATTTACGGAGATTTTCTATATGTAGAAATCATCAGATGTCGAAAACCTTTGATTTAAATATTCATATATGGTTTGCCTTTTCAAAAGAATGCAATGTTTATAAAACGTATTATATAGAGGTCAAATACCTCACAATGAAATCGATGAATGACGTGTTCGTCCATATGGATTTGGAGCGATCGTCACAAGCGGAGAACGCTGGACGGATAATTCCACAAAACTGTTGTTTCCAACCTTCCTGATGCTACTTTTATACAACCATTATGCCTTTTATGTGTGTATACGATAGGATACACCATTAAGTCCCCCCAGTTTAATGACTTAAGCATTTGAAAAATGATTAAGTTGTTAAACTTTTGATAACGCATGCCAAACTAGCCTGTTCATCACCCATTTGCATCGGGGAAAACATTACAGGCATTAAATGCAGACGTATTTTACTGACGCTGTGATGATTAATTTTAAATGGTTGAGAATCTCCACGCGCCTACAGCTGTAAAAAGTGTCATTTCGTACCCTACGTTTAAACTTACCCGTACACGTGTCACAATCATGTCCATAAAAATTGCATCAACGAACACCTATATAAACTGGCATAACCCTTTTATCTTCACTTTTTTACCTTTACCAAGATCTAAAAAGCACATTTCTTCCCAAATCTTCATCGCTTTCTTCATCCTTCAACTTTTTAAGGTTTATCGCCGTCCAAGGTCAGTGACACTTCATCTTACTGCTATTTCTTTCCTGTTGATATCTGTTTACTTTATTACTATGGCTTCTACACCGAGTACTGGCTAAGAACATGCAGAGCCCTCTTCTTCAAATGCTACTGACATTCCTGAAGTTAGCACGATGGCTTCATCACTGACAAGAGAATACTTAGATGGTTTGAAGATTGCCTTTCACCATTTTAATCAATTTAACCATGTTCTTCCTACCAACAGGCAGACTGCTAACCATCCTCCTGATGGAAAAATTACTCTATACAACTTACAACTTACTCACGACAACCTCCGTGTTCCCCCTACAAACGTTCTCCTTCGCCTTCTTAGATATTATAAGGCCTGCCTGAGCCAAATGCATCCCCACGGTCTTCAAAAAATTATCCTTTTTGAAATGTACTGTAATGCCAGCAATATTAAGCCTCGCATTAAAGTTTTTATCTCTTTGTTTAGAATTCGTACAATTAGCGACTGCTGGCTTACTATTGATAGTAAACGAAATACCCATTTTTTTGGTACAAATAGAGTATCAAACTTGAAGGACTGGAAGAGTCCATTTTTCTTTTTTGATGAGACTGTTATTCCGGAGGAGTTTTCCATTGTCCGGAAATGGGGTACTATTGATGCTGGTGTAGGAAAAGGTGTTAAGATTTCTACCGTCGAGCAGCGGATAGTAAATAATTTGAAAGAGCTCCGCCTTCCGCCCAGATCATACGAGAAGTATGATGGGATTCTTGTGCTGTGTAGAGTGAGTCAAGAATGGCCAAGAACTTCTGTGCCAGTACTCCGTGAGAAGAATCAGGGTATGATGTGATATGATCATCCTAATATATATATATATATATATAAATGCTCGCCTTATTGTTCACCATGTTTGCTTATATTACTGTCTATGTTTAATTTTTGCAGCCAACTCCGAGATGCAGGTTCGCACTGCTCTTTTATCCCTCGATCTTGAGGATGAAGTGGAAATTATTGACCGTGCTAAAACTGCTGAAGAGCTAGAGGCAGAGAGGGTTACAGCTGAGGCTAAGGCTGCTTCAGATGCTGCTGCTGCTGAAAAGGGGGAAGAAATCATTGTTAGCAGCTCTGACAGTGAGTCCGGGTCTGAACAGACAGACACTGAACGGACAGCGGATGACACACCACCGCCGATCAGCAGACATCAGGCTCGGTTGACATCACGGGTGAAACAAACCCCACTCCTCCTCCAACCCAAAAGACAAGGAAGAAGAGCATAGGCTCTAAGAGGGCGAAAAGTACAGAGGGGAGCCAAAATTAGAAACGCAGAAGAAGTATGTCCATTCTGCTCGTTCTTGATAATGCACATGTCTTTGCTTATAACTATTATATTTGTTCATAATGCTAATTTGTTTCTGTTAGTAATTTTAGCAGAGTTTGATGATAGCTAAGGGAAGGCTACTGAAGGCGGTGAGCAGAGGCCGGAGGAGAACCTTGAAAGTGAAGGAGATAAGGGTCTGAAAACTCCTAACCCAAACTTTACTCCATTTGAGGAATCTGAATTCCATGAAGAGAGGCCGGAGGGCGACTCTGCTTATCATTCTCCTCTTCCTAGTACCACTAACCCTGCTGTCACATCGTCCAATGTTCAAGATCCATCTCTTCCGGCTCATGTGAGGACATTGCAGGCGATCATTCAGAATCCTGCTACTAAGGACAAAGAATTTTCAACTCTTCTTCAGGTATGAATGATAAAACTTCCTGCATGTATATGCTTGTAATTTATGTGAGTTTCTTGAAATTAACCATAAAAGTTTTTCTTCTACATGGTTATGCTATCCCTGAGCTAAAACCCCAGTTCACCGCTCTCCGCTTTGAGCAGCTCAGGGAATCAACTGCTGCAGCTCATGTATTGCTGACCAACCATTTGGATTCTGTGCTGCAACTGCAGAAGCAACAGGAGTCCATACTTGCCTTTGCCCGTGCTGAGATTGCTCAAGGTGCAAATGCTCGCAAAAGAGAAATTGATGCTGAACGTGCCTTGACTGATGCTCAGAATATATTAAAGGCAAGAGAGGCTGAGCAGAAAAGTGCTCAAGATGCTGCTGTTGCTCTGTAAGAGGAGAAGGACAGGTTGGTGGATGCTGAAAAGAAAAAGTTTGAGGAGGAGCAGGTGAAGGTGAGTGAGCTAGAGAAGGAGTTAAGTGCCGAGAGGGAGAAATCTGCTGAGCTTCTCCAGAGGGCGGAGAAGGGTGAGAGTAATTTTGCTGAGCTTAAGAAGGGGATACCGGGTATGATAGCGAAGGTGCTTGGATCCAATCTTGTGGGGAATCCCTAAAATGATTATGTTGAAGCTGTTCGCACTCATTTCATTTATGATGTTACAAACAAAATTACCAAACGCCTTGCCCCAAACCAGATGCTTCCTGCTGCTATTGCCAACCTTATGCGTCCTGGAACCATGGAGAAGGTTGATGAAGCCAAAGACAGATTGATTAATCTGAAGATAGATGTCTATGATGAAGTGTGTAGCAGAGAGGAGTCATCTGCTCAGGATGTACTTAATGTTCAATTTTCATAAACTTGCAACTATTTGATGAATATCAGTGTGTAATAAATATTGATAATTTGAATGTCATAAACATATGCTTATTGTAGTGATTATGCTTGTTTGTATGCTTGCACCAAATACTTTGATGTTTGTTGTTTATAACCCATCTGCTATGCACTAAGCATATCATAAAATTTCATGTATAATTGTATGTTGTACAACTGAACAAAGCATTTTGAAAATTGTTGAAGGTAATTTCACGTTTGGGTGTCTTGCATTTGTTAACTTCAGTTGAATGAGCAACAAATAAAAAATTCATTTTGCAAAAACTATGCCTTCAAATATTCAGTAGGACACTCGTAGTCTGTTATACGCTTTCCGTCATCAAATTGATGAGGAATAGTTATGAAGTGTTTTTGAAGAGTGATTATAAAATAATCTTTCCGCTATACGCCTTCCGTCATAAAATACATGAGGAAGAACTTGTGAAATATTGTGTAAAGATTAGCTATGGGTTAATGACATATCCGTCATACGCCTTCCGTCATAAAATATATGAGGAAGAATTGTGTAATATTTTTGGCCTTCATATAAAATATAAACTTCTTTCATTCTGTGAAGTAAGTTTTTATAATGTTTGTCATGACAAGTATCTGAGTTTTGTATTTTGCATCCGTGCGTTCTAGTAAAACTTTAACGTTTTCTAGCAGATCCCTTGTGCCTTTGATAGCCGGCACAAAAGCTTCCACCATCGGAGGTATAAAAATACTCTCTTTCTAAGGGCAGGATATAAATGTAATGTTTTACATTTGTCACAGGCAGCACATTGCATAAGAAAAATATAAAATTTTATTGATCAGTACTGTGCAATACATAAACAATTGATGACGAATTTAGGTGGATCAAGCCTAATTAGTACATCATGAACGTTTAGTGTATGCATTTGAAAACATATGCACTGTAAAGATGACCACAATGGTCTACAGTAAATTGACAAATTCTGTTCTTCAAAAATGCTAACAATCTGCTCTTATTGAAATGATAAATTTTGCTCTTGATAAAATGCTGGAAATTATTTCTTCAAACGCCAAGCGCCTAGCACTGTCCGGCCTGAACACATGATCATGGTATAAAGAACTCCTGAACCTCATCTTCCCTGAACAACCGATTACGCCTCCTCTGATTCATATTGCCTTCTGGTAAGTTTGCAATGTGGACCGTTCCCTTGTTGGTGCCACATACTGTGAGTGTATAGCGGCTACTCCGTTCGAAGTTGGAAATCTGATCTCTGCATGAGCCGTTGATGTTATCGCTCTAAATTTAGCTAACGCTGCCCATCCAAAAAGGACAGTAAATCGAGAGTTGCCATCCAGAATAGTGAAATCGATTGTTTCAGTTCTCAATAGTGGAAATGTTCCCAAAACGACCTCCAAATGAACTCGCCCCATTGCATTCACTGGCGCTCCTGTTAGCCCTGAAACCTTCAAACTCGTCCGCTTAGCTCTAACCTGCACATGTCTTGGAAAAGTCCTGAAACAATGCCAATAAATGATGTCAGCCTCACTGCCTTTATCTGTGTAGATATGGCTGACGAACTTGTTTGCAATTTCTGCTGAAATGACCACTGGCTGAACAGACAAGGCCCAATTTTGAATTGGTTGAAAAATGATTGGGGCATATCTCCAGCTATCAACATTGTTATCCGACTTCTCACCGTCCTCATAGTGACTTCCATTCAACCACACCATTTTGATTACAATGTTTGGTGTTGACTCACGTTCTGTGATCCGGTTTTCGTACTAGTTTCTGTTATCTCTTCCGCCATGCTCTTCCCTTCCTCTGTTCTCACCTCGACGACCTCTTCCACCATCATTCTTTTGCCATCCAAATTTCCTGTGAGGATCATTTCTCCTCTATTGTTTCCTGGCAACAAGTGGTTTAACTCTCCTGCTTTGATCTTTGCAATGATTTATCTCATCAGAGATTTGCAATTATCTGTATCATGACCCCATGCCTCATGAAAGTCGCACCATAGCTCACTTTCTGGACCCTCTCTTTCTTCCATAGGTGCCGGAGGATTGAAAGTGGTCCGAATTGGTTCGGTGAAAAGTATCTCTTTGGGTGTTTTAGTCAGCGCCATTATCAAAGGATGTTTTTTTATTGGCCTTCTGTTGTGATGAAAATCGTTTGGATGATTGTTGCCTCTCCATCCACCATGAGAATTATCATTCCTCCTCTGGTTTCTGTCAAAGTACCTCCCTCCGTTGTGCGGTTTACTACTACTGCTGCCATCAAACTTGTTCATCCCCCGCTCACCGGCTCGAACATGCTTCTGTGCAACTTCCAACGTCTGATGCAGAGTTTTTGGCAGGTCATACCTTAATGCATGGATAAGTGCACTAAACCGTCGTTGATCTAAACAGAAAATAAAACTAGATACTAGCTGAGATTCTGGACAATCAGGTATCTTCTGTGCTTCAAGTGTGTATCACTTCATGAAATTACTCAAGGACTCATTATGATGCATTGTGATCTCATGTGCATCAAGATGTGTCAAAGTGCAGCTTCGAGATTTTGATACTGCATAACAAATTTTGCACGGAGGTCCAAATAACTTGTGATGCTTCTTGGCGGCAGGCTAGCAAACCATTCCCTTTCCATTTTCTGCAACACCATTGGAAACATATGACAAGCTACCTCATCATCCCAATGCAGCAACCTCATTGCATCTTCAAACATAGTGAGGAAATCCTCAGCATCTGTTGTACCATCATAAACTCCAATTGCCGGTATGCCAAGATTCCTGGGCAACGAATAGTTAGCAATTCGATCGATGCAATACTGAGTGGATTCTGCCATAGCTGGTGGCTTTGTAGCTTGCTCTCCAGTAATGAGGGCGAAGAAATTATCTACAGCCACAGCACGGACGGCGGGCTGCGCTAAGCCTTGCTTATACTTTGCCGGAGCTGTCTACTTAAGGATGTCATTTAAAAGCAATACTGCCTGCTTCTCATACATGAACTCATCTTTGTCAATTTCATCGTCAGAATCATTATTAATATAGCTCAAGTCATTATCATCCTCGGAATCATCAACGAGACTGCCCAGCTTGTCAAGTAATCTGGATAACCTGTACTTTGATATAGATTTCCTTTTCATGATTTGCCTGTCTTTGCCATCCTCCACCCGTCGAAAAGGTATGAATGATGGACATCGCCGTGGTTGCATCAACGGATGCCTCTCTGGATTAGTGGCAAAGTTTGGAAGCCTTTCTGCACTTTTAGTTGTTGTTTCTTCTATTACTGGCCTTTTCTCTGAATTAGTTTCCAAACGCTTAAGCCTTTCTGCAGTTTCAGCAACTGTTTCTTCAATCGTACCGTCCGGTGGCGAAACAGGTACATCTTCAACAGTGATCATGTCTTCAGTTAATGGATTGTTGACCGCTTCAAGTACAAATGGAGCTTCAGTTGTTTTTGTTCCTTTTCTGTTTTGCGTGTTCTTTGCATTAGTGGATGGTGCCATTGTTAACACCTATTTCCTTATGAGGTAAGGCTTTGTATGTCAACACGATACTAGAAGTAATCTAGCTTTAAGTGGGCGAGTGTTGCCGATTGATGTTTGCTCTTGGGAAATAATCCCTGCAGACCCGGTTCACAAGTGTAGAAACTTGTGGGGTGGCTTAATCAATCTGTCGTCCGTAGAGAATAAAGTGCTAGCCGGATGACTTCTAGTAAGAGAAAGTATTAGAGAGAGAGAGAGATGAAGTCTCAGCCCTAAAATTTGACAGAATGTCTGAACTGTGTAAAATGACGACCCAAGGGGTCTATTTATAGTGTCAGATCCACCGGATTGTTTGGGGACACGTGTCAGATGATGATACGTTCTGTTACTTGTGATCTGAAATTTACGCTGAAAGTGGCGTTCTCCAGCCAGGGCTTACGCGCTAGGCGGCCTTCAGGGCTTGCGCATGACGGAGCAGCCTGTACAGCGGAGAACGCTGGACGGATAATTCCACAAAACCGTAGTTTCCAGCCTTCCTGATGCTACTTTTATGAAACCATTATGCCTTTTATGTGTGTATACGATAGGATACACCATTAGGTGCTAAATGGGTAGGTGATGCGTGATTATGACTGTAAAACCGCATTTAGAACAAGCTTTCTTCACCCAACAGATCTGAACACGAAACCCCCAATTTGTAACAGTAACAGTCCCAAAATAGAGTATAAAACTCTGAAATAAGAACACAAAGGTTAGAAGAATCTAAACCCCAAATTGATAAAGATACCACCACAATTAGAGATCTAGAAACACTTCAAATCTTCAACCACAGCTGATAAAGATTCCACCACAACTATAATATCAGATATGAAGATTTGGATTTCACCACAACGTTTGATAAAGTAACACCACAAACACTGATAAAGAAACCACTCTTAGCCACCGGAATCAAAGATTCGTAAAGACACAGAGATTTTGTAAATAGATAAGCTCTATCAAGCTTTTCATTCAATCATCAACCAAATTTTACAATTACAAGAGCTCTCTATTTATAGGAGAAGCTTAACAGCTATTTTCTAGATAAGGCAAAAACATAAAAAGGAAATGGAGACAAAAAGGACAAATAATTACAAATTAGCCAATAAGAATAAAGGACACAATCTGCAAAAGCCTACCATTTGGTATTGCTCCTCCCATGATAAAAAGCATCCAATGATATATGGGAATCTTTCTTGGACAGCTAACATTCTTCTAAAACAGCCACACACGTGTTAAGCACATGACCTGACCGGTTTATTCAAAGCATTATATAAACTTTGAATCGTATCAGCAAGTTGGCCCCTAAAAAAAAACAACGTCGCCTGCTGGTTGAACTAAGTTTCGTATGCTGGTTGAACTAAAATCCTTCAGCTAGTTGAACTAGCTAGTTCACCTAAGTATTAACTTTGCTGGTTACCCGGCTGAGTGAATTTTACTGGCTAAACTAGAACTCATTTGCTGGTCCGGCTAGCTGGTTCTTCTTTGTTGCTGGTTTGCCTTCAACTATCAAAAACTTTATTCATGAAAACATAACTACTTCAGTTTAAGGACTGAAGTAGGGTAACCCCCGAGCTTGTTAAACCAGCTCCAAAAACACTTAGATGATACGAAAGAGATGGCAACATGACCATTGCTTGACCAGACTCGAGTGTGACATCATTTGAGCTTGTGCTGGTTGTGTTGCTGGTTATATTGCTCAGCTCACCCACATCATCCTCCCCCTCTAAAAAGGAACTTGACCTCAAGTTCTTGAGGTTGTCATCTTCCAAGTAGGGCATCAAATCACCAACATTAAAAGTGCTAGAAATAGCACTATCACCAGGCAGCTCGACCTTGTAAGCATTATCACCAACTTTTTGTGTTCTAGAGGGTGTGTATAAAACGGCTATCAGTTTTATATTTATTTACTACAGGAAATCACCTAAATTAAACTAAAACACAAAAGGCAAGTATACATATCGTGTAATAATGTAGCTAAGGTAAAGTCCGAGAGGTCGATCCGTGGACACTATTATTGGGTGTCTTACTAGGTCAAATTAGTTAATTAAGTAGTTAAACTAGATTTAGTAATATATAGTAATTATAGGTAACTTTAGGGGGATTTACCGTTTAATGACCGGTTTGTCGATTTTGAGACTTATATCACAGTTAAAACCTAATGCAAAATATTAAATATAAATATAACTTATTTTAAAGAGTAAAATAAATGACAACAAATAAAAGTGCAATAATTAAAAATATAAATAAAGCATAAAAATAAAAGTGCTATAATTTGAAGTACGATAAATAAAATGACGATAAATGAAAGTCGATGAGATATAAAATAAAGGAATTATGCTTATTTAAACTTCCGTAATCATGATGTTTGACATTTTGATTTTAATTTATTACCATGGGTTAATTGTCCTTTGTCCTGGTTTATTTGATACGTCTATCTGATTTTTGTCCATAATAGTCCATCGGTCATAAATATAAAGTGCGAGTGTCCTCATCAAATTACCCTTATACCCGAAGTCAAATATTCCAACTGATTAAGGATTTAAACTGTGACGCAGTTATCACTTCTGTCAACAATTACACCAGTTATCACTGTATGTAATCCACCCCTGTTTTAATTAGTTTATGAATATTAATTCATCCACTTGATCAGAATGAATAATCAATTACCCAACCCAATTGATTAATTAAATGATTATAACAGATTCCATATGAACGTCACTAAATAGGACAACCATAATCATTATTAATTGTTAGGTTAATTAATTTGAAGATAGGTTCGATAGACTCCAATGAGTTGTCACTCAATTAGACAATACCCCCCATCTATTAATAGTCAATAGTCCAATTTCCACAAGTGTCGGTCTTTTGTCCAAACCCCAATTATGGTACAAAATCCGATAACCCCATCTTAATATTTAGTCCAACATCACGATTACTTTGGCTCAAATAAGCATAATAATAACTTAGTTACGATACATTAATTTAAAAAGGAAGAACATAGCTTACAGTGGTGATTAATCGCGTTGCGTTACACGGACAGAGTTTCGACTTTAAAACCCGTAAAACATTTCTTATAATAACCCAATTATTATTAATCTTAAATTAAACTAAATATTATAAATATAAATTACATAAGAAAGAAAGAAAGAGTATGAAGAGGTGAAGGTGTATATATTGGTGCCTCCGTGAATTCCATTTTATAGGCAAAATGAATTACTGTAGCAAGGTGGAAAGTTAGCTGGAAAGGTAGCTAACGATAATTCAATTCACTGAATTGAATTATTGATTGAAATATTTTCACTTATGATCCTTTAACTATGCTCAATTAACAACTTTTTATTATTTATTATTATTCTTATTATGAATTATTTAAATATTATATTATATTCTTGAGCATAGTTAACTTGTAATTTTAGCTCCGTTGCGTCGAGCGTTGAAAGTTGGTTCATGTCTCGGTTCCGGATTTTCGAACGCCTTTTCGTATAATTTAATATCTTGTACTTTGTGTTTTGTGACTTGTACTCTTGTCATTTTTAGACGTTTCTCATCGATAATTTGAACCACTTGGATTGTATCTTGTACATTTGAGCTTTTTGGTCATTTGCGTCTTCAAATCTTCGTTTTCGCCTTTTGTCTTCGCACTTATTTATTTAAACGAATATTACTTGAAAATAGAACAATTGCAACTAAAAACTTTACATATTGGAAAGATATTGCGCCTGAATATATGTTCATTTGTAGCACTATCAAATATCCCCACACTTGAACGTTGCTTGTCGTCAAGCAATATGGAACTTGAAATAAAATCACACTAGAATCACTTCTTTATTCTTCACACTTTATACATAAGTGATTTTAATACGGCGGTATAAACAATGATAGTAACGATGTGGTTTACAGTCCCACATGACTTATAAAAATTTAGATCCTTTAAGAAAATTGGATCTTTATGAAAACATTTGATCTTTTGAAAATTCAATCTAGCTTTTACCCTAGATAAGTTTTCTGATTTGACCCACCATCGGTGTTGCAAAATATATATGTGGATCAATATTTTGGCTAAAAACTTTTAGGTTCGTGTAATCCACTGCTATCCCTGTATCGGAAAGCACACATCCAGTTTACTTGTTTCGTATATTACCTTTCGGTAAACTACCGTCCGGTTGTAAAGGAAACTGAAAGGACCCGTTCATATACATTATAAAGGATTCACAATAGTTGATTACATCGCGAGGTATTTTGACCTCTATATGATACAATTTACAAATATTGCATTCGGTTTTAAAAGACAAACTTTCTTCACAACGAAAGTTGATGGCATGCACAGCATTTCATAATACATCCAACTATAATTGACATAATAATAATCTTGATGAACTCAATGACTCGAATGCAACGTCTTTCAAAATATGCCATGAATGATTCCAAGTAATATCCTTAAAATGAGCTAATGTACAACGGAAGATTTCTTTAATATCTGAGAATAAACATGCTTTAAAGTGTCAACCAAAAGGTTGGTGAGTTCATAGGTTTATCATAACAATCATTTCAATATATTAATAGACCACAAGATTTCCGTTTATAAATATATGTACACTCGCAAGTGTATAAAAGTATTCTATAAATTGTAGGCACCCGGTAATAAGCCTTAACGTTCGTGTTTTACCCTCTGAAGTACACCAGATCAGGTGTGTTTAAAATAACCTCGAAGTACTAAAGCATCCCATAGTCAGAATGGGGTTTGTCAGGCCCAATAGATCTATCTTTAGGATTCGCGCCTACCGTACATAGACAAGTAGTTTAATGTTACCAAGCTAAGGGTATATTTCTAGTTTAAACCCACGTAGAATTAGTTTTAGTACTTGTGCCTATTTCGTAAAACATTTAAAAAAACAGCGCATGTATTCTCTGTCCCAAAAATATATATAAAAGGGAGCAAATGAAACTCACCATACTGTATTTCGTAGTAAAAATACATATAACGTCATTTAACAAGTGCAAGGTTGGCCTCGGATTCACGAACCTATATTAATTATATATATTTATATGTTGGTCAGTATTTGTCTAACAATTTTTGGTCAAGTCATAGTGTACCATAATCCTAATGCTCGAGACTAATATGCAAAAGTCAACAAAAGTCAACTTGACCCAAAATGACTTCTAAAATTTATAGGTATTTATTATATAATTAACTATAGTCGTTTTATATATTTAAATATATTTATTAGATTTTATAATAATAAAAGTCATTTATTAATAAAAATTTATATTAACGTTTATATATGATAAAATATACTTTTATATATCTTAAGTAGTAAAATTTATAAAGTTCACTTAATATCGTAAAACTATAGTGGTAAGTATTATTAAGGTAATTATATTACGCGTGGTGAAAAATATCTTTGTATCCCCTATTTATTTGATAAAATAATATTGATCATAATAATAATAAGTAAAAGTTGTATTATTTTGTAATAATAATTATTATTATTATATAAAAAAATAACAATATTTATATTTACTAAAAATGTTATTATGATAAAATGATAATACTAACATAATAGTAATAATGATATTTTATAATAACAATGATATTTCTATTAAAATAATAACGACGATAGTAATAATAATCATTTTAACAATAATACTAAAATTCAGTTGACTATAACTTCAAATCCGTTCATCGAAACCATTCGATATCTAAATGAAAAGTTCTTAATTTTTCGCTAGCTTTCCAATGACATGCATATCATATACCCTATCTCAGTAGCATATGTATCTTATTCAGGATTCAACAAACCTATCTAAGGACAATATCGAATGTACAAGCATGCATAATCCTATATACTCGAGCACTAGTCAGGGATACACTATTGATATATAAAAGTTAAGTTATGAGTGCTCACGTATCAATATTGAGATTCAATATTGCAGGAAAGTACGTAGACGCAACGGAGATGATAAACACTAGATTGACCTCACGAGCATACCCATGAACCATACCCATCACCTCCATAGCTATAACCCATAATTTTCTTAGCTTCGAGTCATTCAAAAAACTATTTTAAAATCACTCGGACATCACTCCGTCGTAATATTTTATGTATACTAATAATATCTTGAAATAATACAGAGCAAATATATATATATATATATATATATATATATATATATATATATATATATATATATATATATATATATATATATATATATATATATATATATATATATATATATATATATATATATATATAAATCGATTGAGACAGTTTAGACAAATATATTTTCAAGTTTCTATGAAATAATGAAACCTATTGAATTCTATTTATAATAGATTTTTGAATTATTAAAGTATGAATTATTAAAGTGAATTATTAAAGTATGAATTATTAAAGTGAATTATTAAAGTATGAATTATTAAAGTGAATTATTAAAGTATGAATTATTAAAGTGAATTATTAAAGTTAAAGTAAAGTAAAGGTAAAGTTAAAGTATAGTAAAAGTATAAAAACTATGTATGTATAATACGCGTATAAATATATATAATATTAATTTAAATCGTTATATATATTTAATGAAATAAAATATAAATATCATTATATTTATTATACTGGTTAAGTAATGAGTTGTCAAAAGTGATTCTAGATATTTAGAAAAGTTATATACGTTTTAATAATAAAGTTCTTTTTAAACTGAAAACGTTTTTGTACGTTTGAAAATAGATTAATAGAATATTATGGAAATCAATTCTCCACTAGCTTTTGTCT
Organism: Rutidosis leptorrhynchoides; assembly: GCF_046630445.1. Taxonomy (NCBI): domain Eukaryota; kingdom Viridiplantae; phylum Streptophyta; class Magnoliopsida; order Asterales; family Asteraceae; genus Rutidosis; species Rutidosis leptorrhynchoides. The sequence goes on along the minus strand of NC_092336.1, from coordinate 381,796,926 downwards.
AACTTTCGTAAATGACACTTTTTATTTTTATTTATAAATAGCTTTACAAATTATTCCGAATATCGTTAAGAGGAATAGATTTTCTCAAATCATAGTGGACCTCTCAACAGAGACTTGTAATCATAATTCAATGTTTCTGATAATCCAATCATTTAATATATTATTTTTTTAATTTCGTCGATAATCATATTGAAACAAATACGTTCATATAAAGAATTATACGTTTAAATACTTTGTTGACATTTTCAATTTATAACATATACACATATACATACATATTCATATATGTTTATTTAATGGTTCGTGAATCATTGGAATTTGGTCGAGGTTTAAATGAATGTATAAACATAGTTTAAAATCCTTGAGATTTAACTTAACAAACATTGCTTATCGTGTCAGAATAATATAAAGATAAAGTTTAAATTTAGTCTGAAATTTCCGGGTCATCACAGTACCTACCCGTTAAAGAAATTTCGTCCCCGAAATTTGATAGAGGTCGTTATGGCTAACAATGAGGATGTTATTATGACGATTATGAAGTTTTATCATGTCTAAGAAGTATGGATAAAATAATTCGATTACTCAAAGCGTATGAGGGAAGTTATCGTAAATGAAGGAAATAAGATTATAATGATTCGTCATATCTTTTGACATCATCACAATTGATCTCCGAATTTAAAGAAAATCTTTGTAATCTATGTTGGATTTGATGCTTCGGTGATTAAGGAAATTATGATTCTCTTCGAATTAATACGATAATCCATCTTGATTTCTCTATCGGGTATTTCACTATAAATCCACCTTCTTCGTTTCCTTACAACTCACACCTTCTATTCTTTCTCCCTCAACTCATATTTTAAAGTATTTGTCAATATGCTTCATCCAGTACTGATTCTCGATATACTCCTCACTTTCATATCTGTCGTTCTTCTTTTTCATCTGCCTCCGGAAGAATCTATTTACTTCTACTATACTCTCGGTTTTATAGTGTTTTTAGTTCTTTCGTGTCTTTATATTGCTATATGCATCGATATATACGGTTTATAATTTTTGGGTGATTGTTGGGTTTTATATCTTCCCTTATATTTCAAAGCCCCTGCTTTTGTCTTCTATAATCATTGACATCCACAGTTAATGCTCCCTTCTATTTGCTGCGATTTATACTCCAATTTCTATTTTGGAGTTTTATCCTTTCGTTTCTTCTTCTTGCGATTAAGCAACGTTTGTAATGGTTCAGTATTCGTAGATATGAATTTCAGAATGAACATAGTTAATGTTCTAAGAAGGAAATGGTAATGGCACGATCTTGATTTGTTAATTTACCAGAATACCCTGAAAAGACCGAATCATCAAGAAAATATATTCTTGATATTTTTAGAGATTAAATAGAATACAAGAGTCGTGTAACATGGAATATGATGACGGCATGGTCTGTGAATCGTCATGTCCCATTAGAAACTCAGCATGACTTACTGTAATATAATTACGTTGATCAAGTGTCATTATATTATACTAACTCATGCTTCAGTTCCCAACACTAGTTCAAAACATTCATAATTTAAACTCGAAAGTTTATAGAATATAGAAACTAATAGTTTCTTATATGATGTAACACTGATAGCGCAAAGAGATAAATGACTTCAGATAAGATTAGTTGTGAAAATATCTTCAGAAATATCGCGGATATTTATAATGAAACATATGATAATATCTTAGAATTTCTAATATTGATGGATGATGATGAAGATTTGTCTGTAAAGGTTTAGAATAAAGAGTAAGGTATTCGTTAATGACTTTAGCAGGCACTGAATCATTTGGATTCTTTGAAGACAGATTTAGTCTTTGTGATTTGTCCACAGCCTCCTTCATAGTCTGTTCAATCCGTTTTCCAGTTCCAAACCTTCTCTTTTTCTCAGCTTTACCACCTTACTATTCTTTGTCATCAAACTTTTTACTGTTAAGATCGTTTACAGTTTTTGATGCTTCGTCAGCATTTCAAGAACTAGTTTGCAGTTCAAAATATTTTTCAGTACTTCACATTCAAAGTATGTAAGTCCAGGAGATAGACGTTTTACGTACACATATAACTGTTGGCGTAGACATGCTGCGAGATTTCAAAATACTGGTTACTGTTTTCCGATGATTCTTATGACAATTCTCGTTACAATATGCGAATGAGTAAATGATGAGATTTCAATAAATATAATGATTTTTCGAAAAGTCAAAGATAATTGAAGTTGTTGGTAAGTTTATTGCTAAGGTGGCGAGATATGAAAGGTCCCCAGTAACGATGACGAAAGGGCAACGTATCTATCGAGGTTATAATAAGACTAGTCCGACTGAAAAGTCGAAGTTGACTTGCTGGAGCTGTGACAAAACTGTCTACTTTGAAAAGGAATTGAAAAGTCATTTTAGCTAATAAATGCCAAAGGGTCTGACACGGATACGCATCGAACTATGACTTTGGCTTCGAGAGCTTTTTAGGTACATAAATGTGGGTAATATGTGGTTGGATCATCATCTCGATTGTTCATTGTTTGAAGTGTCTTCGAAAACTTCGGAGAGTTTGAACACAGTTTGTAATCGTTAATATACATATGATGTTCTAACACAGTTTTGAAGTCAAAGTATAGCTTTGAAAGATGTAGGAATCTAAGAGTGATGTCTTCTGTTAAATCAGGACTTGGATTTTGATTTGTCAAAATCAGAATGCGTAATCAAATTTGGGTGAGAATGGTTGTTTTGATTTCTATACAAGAATGTATATTGTTGTGAGATTTTGAGAGTATAGTTGATGATTTGCTTAATCAGATTCGAAAAATGTAACATATTTATTGTGAATTTATATATCTCTCGGGTATTACCTACCCGTTAAAAAAAAATTCACAATTAATATTTTGTACAACAGAATTTTATTACAGTCTTTATGAAAATATATATGTGCATATTTTCTTCATATGTAACATAGATTTAATGAGTTAATATTAAATTAAACTCATTTGATTTACGGTTGAAACTAGAACTGAATAATCCCTAAAGACTTTAGAAATTACATAACTTTTACGGAGTATTTATTCAATAAAATTGAAATTATGAATTAATACTTCATTATTTGTTGGTGTTTGTAACCCTTGCACCATATTCTCTAAAGCCACTACTCGAGCGCGAAGCTCGTTGACTTCTTCTATTACACCGGGGTGATTGTCAGTTCGGACGAGCGGATAAATAAAATCTAGAATTTGATGTAGTATATAATCGTGACGAGATACTCTGGAAATGAGAGAGAAAATGGTGTTTCGGACCGGTTCGCCGGTAAGTGCTTCAGGTTCATCGCCAAGAGGGCAATGTGGTGGATGGAAGGGATCACCTTCTTCTTGTCTCCAATTATTGAGGAGGCTACGAACCTATCCCCAATTCATCCAGAATAGATGATGGCTAATTGGTTGATCCATTCCGGTCACACTGCTTTCGGAGCTTGAGTGGGATTCCATATCGAAATTCGAGGGACTTGAACTAATGACGAATTCCATTTCGTTCGATTGAATAAAGGATTTTTCGATATGAAATGATTTTTCGGCTATCGGGTGATATTCTAATTACATAGAATATCTATATATATAGCGCAAAAGATTTCGTAGATTACGGAGGAAATTACGGGATATGTCAGGAAAAGTTTACAGTAACAGATACGCTAAGATATGGATTAGCAGATACACTAAGATATGAATTTTATCTATACACTATTCATGCAATCAATGCAGTAAGACGTGTCTAGACTAAGAATGATAAGCAGGCAATTTTCGACAAAAATGATAAGCAAAACTTTTGACATGCAGACACTGTCGAAGTCCAGGCTCACTAATGCATCATAACGACTATCAGTTAGAAACACTAATGCAGACCTGGTTCGCTAAGACCACCGCTCTGATACCAACTGAAAGGACCTGTTCATATACATTATAAAGGATTCACAATAGTTGATTACATCGCGAGGTATTTTGACCTCTATATGATACATTTTACAAACATTGCATTCGGTTTTAAAAGACAAACTTTCTTTACAACGAAAGTTGATGGCATGCACACCATTTCATAATACATCCAACTATAATTGACATAATAATAATCTTGATGAACTCAATGACTCGAATGTAACGTCTTTCAAAATATGCCATGAATGACTCCAAGTAATATCCTTAAAATGAGCTAATGCACAGCGAAAGATTTCTTTAATATCTGAGAATAAACATGCTTTAAAGTGTCAACCAAAAGGTTGGTGAGTTCATAGGTTTATCATAACAATCATTTCAATATATTAATAGACCACAAGATTTCCGTTAATAAATATATGTACACTCGCAAGTGTATAAAAGTATTTTATAAATTGTAGGCACCCGGTAACAAGCCTTAACGTTCATGTTTTACCCTCTGAAGTACACCAGATCAGGTGTGTTTAAAATAACCTCGAAGTACTAGAGCATCCCATAGTCAGGATGGGGTTTGTCAGGCCCAATAGATCTATCTTTAGGATTCGCGCCTACCGTACATAGACAAGTAGTTTAATGTTACCAAGCTAAGGGTATATTTCTGGTTTAAACCCACGTAGAATTAGTTTTAGTACTTGTGCCTATTTTGTAAAACATTTAAAAAAACAGCGCATGTATTCTCAGTTCCAAAAATATATATAAAAGGGAGCAAATAAAACTCACCATACTGTATTTCGTAGTAAAAATACATATAACGTCATTTAACAAGTGCAAGGTTGGCCTCGGATTCACGAACCTATATTAATTATATATATTTATATGTTGGTCAATATTTGTCTAACAATTTTTGGTCAAGTCATAGTGTACCACAATCCTAATGCTCGAGACTAATATGCAAAAGTCAAAAAAAGTCAACTTGACCCAAAATGACTTCTAAAATTTATACGTGTTAATTATATAACTTAACTATAGTTGTATTATATATTTAAATATATTTATTAGATTTTATAATAATAAAAGTCATTTATTAATAAAAATTTATATTAACGTTTATATATGATAAAATATACTTTTATATATCTTAAGTAGTAAAATTTATAAAGTTCACTTAATATCGTAAAACTATAGTGGTAAGTATTATTAATGTAATTATATTACGCGTGGTGAAAAATATCTTTGTGTCCCCTATTTATTTGATAAAATAATATTGATCATAATAATAATAAGTAAAAGTTGTATTATTTTGTAATAATAATTATTATTATTCTATAAAAAATAATAATATTTATATTTACTAAAAATGTTATTATGATAAAATGATAATACTAACATAATAGTAATAATGATATTTTATAATAACAATGATATTTCTATTAAAATAATAACGACGATAGTAATAATAATCATTTTAAAAATAATACTAAAATTCAATTGACTATAACTTCAAATCCGTTCATCGAAACCATTCGATATCTAAATGAAAAGTTCTTAATTTTTCGCTAGCTTTCCAATGACATGCATATCATATACCCTATCTCAGTAGCATATGTATCTTATTCAGGATTCAACAAACCTATCTAAGGACAATATCGAATGTACAAGCATGCATAATCCCATATACTCGAGCACTAGTCAGGGATACACTATTGATATATAAAAGTTAAGTTATGAGTGCTCACGTATCAATATTGAGATTCAATATTGCAGGAAAGTACGTAGACGCAACAGAGATGATAAACACTAGATTGACCTCACGAGCATACCCATGAACCATACCCATCACCTCCATAACTATAACCCATAATTTTCTTAGCTTCGAGTCATTCAAAAAACTATTTTAAAATCACTCGGACATCACTCCGTCGTAATATTTTATGTATACTAATAATATCTTGAAATAATACAGAGCAAATATATATATATATATATATATATATATATATATATATATATATATATATATATATATATATATGTGTGTGTGTATGTAAATCGATTGAGAGAGTTTAGAGAAATATATTTTCAAGTTTCTATGAAATAATGAAACCTATTGAATTCTATTTATAATAGATTTTTGAATTATTAAAGTGAATTATTAAAGTATGAATTATTAAAGTGAATTATTAAAGTATGAATTATTAAAGTGAATTATTAAAGTATTAATTATTAAAGTGAATTATTAAAGTATAAATTATTAAAGTGAATTATTAAAGTTAAAGTAAAGTAAAAGTAAAGTAAATGTAAAGTTAAAGTATAGTAAAAGTATAAAAACTATGTATGTATAATACGCGTATAAATATATATAATATTAATTTAAATCGTTATATATATTTAATAAAATAAAATATAAATATCGTTATATTTATTATACTGGTTAAGTAATGAGTTGTCAAAAGTGATTCTAGATATTTAGAAAAGTTATATACGTTTTAATAATAAAGTTCTTTTTAAACTGAAAACATTTTTGTACGTTTGAAAATAGATTAATAGAATATTATGAAAATCAATTCTCCACTAGCTTTTGTCTAACTTTCGTAAATGACACTTTTTATTTTTATTTATAAATAGCTTTACAAATTATTTCGAATATCGTTAAGAGGAATATATTTTCTCAAATCATAGTGGACCTCTCAACAGAGACTTGTAATCATAATTCAATGTTTCTGATAATCCAATCATTTAATATATTATTTTTTTTAATTTCGTCGATAATCATATTGAAACAAATACGTTCATATAAATCATTATACGTTTAAATACTTTGTTGACATTTTCAATTTATAACATATACACATATACATACATATTCATATATGTTCATTTAATGGTTCATGAATCATTGGAATTTGGTCGAGGTTTAAATGAATGTATAAACATAGTTTAAAATCCTTGAGATTTAACTTAACAAACATTGCTTATCGTGTCAGAATAATATAAAGATAAAGTTTAAATTTAGTCTGAAATTTCCGGGTCATCACAGAAAGCGTTGAACAAGCAACTGTTAAGGCAATGTCCCGTGACATGCTTTTGATTATGGTCTATATTGTGTCGGATGCAATTACTATCCTTTGTAGGAGCAATAGTAAAGATCACCCTATAGTTTTTCGGTCTGGCACAAGGTCCTATCTTTGACCATGCTATGCAACCACTGTTCTTACGGTTGATACCCGATTTGGTTCAGGTGACCTAATGAATTCCAGGTGAATTCCTAGGATTTTACATTCAATGGTAATGAATGCATTGAAAATGGGTTTTCAGAAAACAAATCGGTTTGTAATTTTGATCAAAATATTTTCTCGTTCAAGCTCTAGTTTAGATATCATCGAATTCCATGAGTTTGTAATTCTCAATCTTTAAGGTCAATCTCAAGGATTGTGTAATATCAGGCTTAAAAGCTGATTTTTAATCTTTAAGGAGATTATCCTTTCTGGGGGTCTGATTCATTAGTCTTATCAAGCTAATTTGAACGGCGCCCTCCCCATTTTACGAGACAGATCCTCTCATGGTTAGGATAAGTCTGACCACTTGGCGACCCTGTTTGATGCTGAGGTCGGTGGATTTCCTGCTGATTTTAGAGATGACTTTTCTAGATTTTTCGTCAACCTACAGCTGGTCTGGACGACAACTTCTTGACCTAAATCAAGAAGCGCGTGTCTTTTACGGAAGACTTTACTTCCTTTTAATGATGGAATTGATTCATCGTGTAGATCCATCTTTTCTTTTATCTTTATTATAATATTACGGGTAAAATAGTTAATTTAGTCCAAAACAAAAGCACCTGCAATAAACTTTACAGAAACATGTGATAGATAGTTTTATTGAATAACTTGGTACATTCTCCCCACACTTAGTTTTTTTCTTTGCCTTTTTATTCTCCTTTATTCCATTTTAAATGAATTTAAGCGTTTTAGGGTGTTTCTCAATTTATGTCCTTTCTGAGGTAACGATAATTTCGACATTAACACCTAGTTTTATCGTTCATAAATATGTATAAACATGATTTTGAATTCATTTAGTTAAAAATTTTTCAAATTTTCACAAAATTTGGCAATTAAACTAAGTGTAAACTCGAGAGAATTTATAACCCTTTCCCACACTTGAGATCATTCAATACCCTCATTTGCATGAAATCAGACTATAATTATAAATTCATGAGGGTGATTAGTGTAGAAAAGTGATTAAAAATACCGAGTTTGCAAGCATATTATTTTACATCACATTTGATATTTTGCGTCTTGTCGTCAACATTAGTAGCTTTTGCTGAACTTAATGTCAGTCTTTGAAAGTGCGCTGTTTTACCCTGTTTTGTACATAAGATAAACTACAAACATATATATAATATATATATATATATATATTTTTTTATAAAACCTTTATTTATTAAAACAATTTAAATGAATAATTTTTTAAAATTTTGTTTCCTTTTACTTTAGGTAGTTTCGGTATGTTTACCTAGTCCGTCCCTCGACAAAATTTAAAATTTGTCGTTTTTAAAGCGATTGTTTTAAAAGCAAAGATTTTTTGTTTTTTTTTAATTTTTTTGGTATACTTTAGATCAATAAAATTAAAAATAATGATAACAAAATTTTTCGCCCCGCCCTCGGGTAAAGTAATTTCGGTTCAACGACCTAGTTTTCAACTTACGACGAATTTTAGAAATCATTTTTTTTAAACTTAATTAAATAAAGTAAATTTTTGTTTTTAAAATCACACAAAACTTAAATTTAAAAAGCATATTAATTTCATATAAAACCTACAAAACAAAAAAAAAAAATCAGAATGGGGGGAGAAAACTAGTTCTTTAGTGTCTGCTAGTGAAAAAGATCAATCGGATTTCATTCTCGGAACTACACAAGAACAGAACAACTAACTCTAGACAACATTTTCTTTTTAGAACATTTGAGTCTCCCCACACTTAGGTAGCTGTGGTGTTGAAATTGTGATTAACTTCATCGTCAATTTCTTTTGGACCATAATCAACTTGCATATCCGTGACTTTTGCTTTAAGCCATTGGTCGGATTCCTGTGTAATATCCACAAATTTAACTAGTTTCACCTTTTCTTTAGGCGATAGATTGGATACTAACCGGTTACATAACTTAAAGTTCCCCTTGGTTCTACCATCGCGAATCCGTTTAATAAGTTTCTTCATTGAACTATTAATAACGGGATCATTTAATTTCGTATCAGCAACGGGGTTCTATGTTATCAGGTCATCATTAGGTGTTACTTCATTTTCCCCACACTTAGGCATTTTATTATTGCTAAGCACTACCGTTGGAGTTGGTAAAACAACATGGTTCTTACCAATCATTTTTTCTGGTTCAACGGTTTTGGTTGGTGGAGATTTAGACTTTCGAATCATAAAGGTGATCGATTTCTCATCATTACTAAGTGTCATTCTACCCTTTCTTACATCAAATAACGCCTCGGTGGACGCTAAGAATGGTCGACCTAAAATTAGAGGAATGTTTGGGTCCTCTTCTTTGTCAATGACAATAAATTCGACTAAAAAGGTTAAATTACCTACTTGAACGGGTAGGTTGTCAGCAATTCCAACTGGATTCCTAATGGTTTGATCAAAGAGTCGAACACTCATTTCCGTTAGACTTAACTTACCTACTCCTAATCTCTTATATAATGAAAGAGGCATAACACTCATACTCGCACCTAAATCTGCTAGTGCATCATACATGACACAATCACTAAGTAGACAAGGAACAATAAATTCACTCGGATCACCCACCCTAGGTGGAGGTTTTGGTGGAACTGTCTTCACCGGGTTTACTTTTACGGTTTTTGTTTCTTGTACTTTCTTATTCTTCTTCTTCTTTCCAGAGGTATCACAAACTTTATTTCCTATTACTTGCTCATACTCAACTCCTTTTCTTGGAAACGGGATAGGTGGTCTGTATGGTGCACCACTGGCTTTAAATACTCGGGTAGTGGTGATGGTGTAACTTCTTCATTGTTACTCACATCTAAAACCTTCCCATCTTCTGGTGTTGGTTTTTCAGAATTTGTTGACACCATATTAACATTCTCATTCCGAGGATTTACTTCAGTATTACTCGGTAGCTTTCCTTGTTCCCTCTCACTCATCATGCTAGCAAGAGTACCTACGTGTTTTTCTAGATTCAAAATGGAAGCTTTTTGAGTTCTTAATGACTGATCAAACCTCTCATTCGTTTGGGTTTGAGTTGCAATAAATTGTGTTTGAGATTCCATTAGCTTTGCCATCATTTCTTCCAGATTTGGCTTTTTCTCTTCGGTTTGTTGTGTTGGTTTATATAAGCTAGGTCTTTGTTGATTGAAAGTGTTATTTTGTGTTGGTTGGTTATTCAGACCTTGTTGGTTGTACGAGTTATTATTGGGTCCATTTGAATTGTAAAGAATGTTTTGATTTCGATTAAAGTTTGGCCTTGGCGGTTGATAATTATTCTGATAATTAGTTCCCGGCCTTTGGTTCATGTAGAAAACATTCTCTCATTGTTCCATCATTTGCTCAATGTGACAATCTTTGGTTAAGTGTGGTCCACCGCATTGCTCACAACTGATTCGTATTGCGTGAATATCTTTATTCATTTTTTCCATTCGTCTTTCGAAAGCATCTATTTTTGCGGAAACAGAATCAAAGTCATGGCTAGAATCGGCTCTAGCCGCTTTAGATGAATGAAAGATATCTTTTTCTTGATGCCACTCATGTGAGTGGGAGGCTGTGTTATCAATGATTTTGTAAGCTTCAGTTGTGGTTTTCTTCATAATGGAACCACCAGCTGCTATGTCGATGTCTTTTCGGGTAGTAATGTCACATCCTTGGTAGAATATTTGTACTATTTGATAAGTGTCTAAACCATGTTGAGGACATCCTCTCAACAACTTTCCAAATCTTGTCCACGCCTCATATAATGTTTCATTTGGCTTTTGCGCGAACGTAACAATTTCTCCTTGAAGTCTCACGGCCTTAGATGCCGGAAAGAATTGTTTAAGAAAATTTTCAACTAAAACATCCCATGTATCAATCGCCCCTTCAGGTAACGATTCTAACCAATCTTTGGCTTCTCCCTTTAAAGTCTAGGGAAATAACATGAGATAGATTTGTTCATCCTCCACTTCTCGAATTTTAAATAGAGTACAGATCCTATTAAAGGTTCGAAGATGTTCGTTTGGATCTTCCTTCGACGCAGCACTAAATTGGCATTGATTAGTTACCATGTGTAGGATTTGTCCTTTGATTTCATAATCTGGCGCATTAATGTCTGGCTTAATAATGGCGTGACCTTGGCCTGTGCGTGTGGCTCTCATTCGATCTTCCATACTTAGAGGTTCCGTTACTTCCATAATTGAAATTGTTGAATACGAATCACTAGAGGATTCTGATTTAACGGTTTGTGGTTCAGGAGGAATGATTAGTGGTTCATGATCTCTGAATTATCCTTGAATATCCTCCGGATTCTCAATTGTGAGGTCGGGTTCAAAAATGGATTATCGGAAATTTGAATTGGAGTACTTGGTCGACTGGATGACGATTCTAAAGAAAAATCAACGGCGACAATATTGGCTAGATGTCTTGATCGAGTTACAGGTGGTGAACGTATGAAAGGTGGTGAACGTTTTGCTCGGTGCATTCACTGAATATCCTATTAGTTATAAAAATAAAAAAAATTATATAAGTTATCAAATTAATAGACTTTTCTTATTTTGTCCACGTTTCGAATAGATAATAGATGCAGCAGGTAGCCAGGACCCTTTAAATCGGATGCCCACAACTCGCCACTAACAAATCCAACTATTACTACGAATCAGAAAATTTTGGATGTCTATCAATTTAACCGCTTAAAATAATTTTTTTTCGTCGAAATTTTGAAAAAAATTCTATGTCCTAAAAACTAGAGCGTCGAGAAATAAGAAAGAAAAAGAGCGCGTCGAAAAATGTCGAAAAATAAGAAAATTGTAGCGCGTCGAAAATTAAAAAGGGATTCTAAACGAAAAACGGGAATTACTTAAAATGATACTAAAATTTTAACACGGCGTCGCAAAATTTTAAGGCACCTAAATCTTAGTCTAAAGAAAAAGCACTTAAGGGATTTTACGGCAAAGTCTAAAAATCTAAAAGTATAAAAATAACTATGACAAAACTAAACTTAATACTAAAAGTTGTGACTAGAGTCTAAAAATTTAAAGGTAATAAAACTTTTAAAATTTTTTTTTTAATTTTATAGAAAAAATCTTAAAAATATATTTTTTTAATAAAATTTTTTTAAAATTTTTTTTTTAACGATTTTAGTATAATTTTTTTAAATTTTTTTCTTTTTTTTACGAAATTAATAATTTTTTTATTTTTATTATTATTTTTATTTTTTTTATGTTTTAATTTTTTTAAAAAAAATATTTTTTTTAAATATTTTTTTTAAAATTTTTTTATTTTATTTTTATTTTTAAAAAACAAGATTTTTTTTATTATTATTTTTTAAAAATTTTTTTAACTTAAAAAAAATAGAAAAGCAAAAACTATTTAATTATTTTTTTAATTCATTTACTATTCATTGAATACTAAATGAAACGAAATTAATTAATTTACTATTCACATGAAAGCGACATAATAGAAATTATTAATTATAAGTTACATAATATATCCCTGAAGTATTTAATAAATACGACTTTTTAAATTCAAATTTGATTCAAAATTATTATTATATTATTATATTTTATTTTAATATTATTATATTATTATATTTATTAATTTATTATATTTAAATTAATATATCTTTAATCAGTCAAAAACTAAAAAAAAACTTAAATACCCCGTGAAGAAACAAAAAGTTTCCCCGGCAGCGACGCCAAAAACTTGATGTGTTCTAGAGGGTGTGTATGAAACGGCTATCAGTTTTATATTTATTTACTACAGGAAATCACCTAAATTAAACTAAAACATAAAAGGCAAGTATACATATCGTGTAATCATATAGCTAAGGTAAAGTCCGAGAGGTCGATCCGTGGACACTATTATTGGGTGTCTTACTAGGTCAAATTAGTTAATTAAGTAGTTAAACTAGATTTAGTAATATATAGTAATTATAGGTAACTTTGGGGGGATTTACCGTTTAATGACCGGTTTGTCGATTTTGAGAATTATATCACAGTTAAAACCTAATGCAAAATATTAAATATAAATATAACTTATTTTAAAGAGTAAAGTAAATGACAACAAATAAAAGTGCAATAATTAAAAATATAAATAAAGCGTAAAAATAAAAGTGCTATAATTTGAAGTACGATAAATAAAATGACGATAAATGAAAGTTGATGAGATATAAAATAAAGGAATTTTGCTTATTTAAACTTCCGTAATCATGATGTTTGACGTTTTGATTTTAATTTATTACCATGGGTTAATTGTCCTTTGTCCTGGTTTATTTGATACGTCTATCTGGTTTTTGTCCATAATAGTCCATCGGTCATAAATATAAAGTGCGAGTGTCCTCGTCAAATTACTCTTATACCCGAAGTCAAATATTCCAACTGATTAAGGATTTAAACTGTGACGCAGTTATCACTTCTGTCAACAATTACACCAGTTATCACTGTATGTAATCCACCCCTGTTTTAATTAGTTTATGAATATTAATTCATCCACTTGATCAGAATGAATAATCAATTACCCAACCCAATTGATTAATTAAATGATTATAACAGATTCCATATGAACGTCACTAAATATGACAACCATAATCATTATTAATTGTTAGGTTAATTAATTTGAAGATAGGTTCGACAGACTCCAATGAGTTGTCACTCAATTAGACAATACCCCCATCTATTAATAGTCAATAGTCCAATTTCCACAAGTGTCGATCTTTTGTCCAAACCCCAATTATGGTACAAAATCCGATAACCCCATCTTAATATTTAGTCCAACATCACAATTACTTCAGCTCAAATAAGCATAATAATAACTTAGTTACGGTACATTAATTTAAAAAGGAAGAACATAGCTTACAGTGGTGATTAATCGCGTAGCATTACACGGACAGAGTTTCGACTTTAAAACCCGTAAAACATTTCTTACAATAACCCAATTATTATTAATCTTAAATTAAACTTAATATTATAAATATAAATATAAATTACATAAGAAAGAAAGAAAGAGTATGAAGAGGTGAAGGTGTATATATTGGTGCCTCCGTGAATTCCATTTTATAGGCAAAATGAATTACTGTAGCAAGGTGGAAAGTTAGCTGGTAAGGTAGCTAACGATAATTCAATTCACTGAATTGAATTATTGATTAAAATATTTTCACTTATGATCCTTTAACTATGCTCAATTAACAACTTTTTTATTATTTATTATTATTCTTATTATGAATTATTTAAATATTACATTATATTCTTGAGCATAGTTAACTTGTAATTTTAACTCCGTTGCGTCGAGCGTTGAAAGTTGGTTCATGTCTCCGTTCCTGATTTTCGAACGCCTTTTCGTATAATTTAATATCTTATACTTTGCGTTTTGTGACTTGTACTCTTGTCATTTTTAGACGTTTCTCATCAATAATTTGAACCACTTGGGTTGTATCTTGTACATTTGAGCTTTTTGGTCATTTGCATCTTCAAATCTTCGTTTTCGCCTTTTGTCTTCGCACTTATTTATTTAAACGAATATTACTTGAAAATAGAACAATTGCAACTGAAAACTTTATATATTGGAAAGATATTGTGCCTGAATATATGTTCATTTGTAGCACTATCAATGGACCTTCAGCTCTTGGCATCAGCTTGTTCTTTCTTTTTGCTGGAAATCTTTCCTTCCTTAGATGAATCCAAACAAGATCACCAGGAATAAAAGTGGGCTGCTTTCTGTGTTGGTTAGCTTTAGCCTTGTATTGCTGGTTGGTCTTCTCAATCTTTGCCTTCACCTGCTCGTACAACTTCTTCATTTCTTTTGCCTTTGCTACTGCCTCAATACTTGGCTTAGGCTCAATTGCAAAAGGAACCAGATCAATGGGTGTGAGTGGATTTGCACCATAGCAGATTTCAAATGGCGATCTTCCAGTGGAGTAATTAGGTGCTCTGTTGAAAGCAAATTCAGTATGTGTAAGCTTCAAATCCCACTCCTTCAAACTTCTCTTCACAAGTATTCTTAGCAGCATTCCCACAGTTCTATTAGTAACTTCAGTTTGACCATCAGTTTGGGGATGGTGAGAAGTGCTAAACAGAATCTTAGTACCAAGCAACTTCCATAATGTCTTCTAAAAATAACTTAAGAACTTTGTATCTCGATCAGACACAATGGTTTTGGGAACCCCATGAAGACGAACAATCTCTTTGAAGAATAAAGCAGCAATAATAGTAGCATCATTGGTTTTGTTGCAGGCTATGAAATGAGCCATTTTTGAAAGCCTGTCAATAACAACCATAATAGAATCTTTGCCTCGCTGAGTCCTTGGCAATGCAACAATGAAGTCCATGCTTAAATCTTCCCATGGCTAGCTGGGGACAGGAAGAGGAGTATACAAACCCTTGTGAAATGCTGACTTAGCTTGAAAGCATGTAGCACAACGATTAATCACAACTTTGACATCTCTATCCATACATGGCCAGTAGAAGTGTTCACTTTGGATATCCAATGTCTTGTTAATCCCAAAATGACCAGCTAAACCACCTCCATGTGCTTCTCTAATCAGCAACTCCCCGAGTGAATCTTTTGGAATGTACAATTTGCTACCCTTGAATAGAAAACCATCTTGCTCAACATAATCTCTTTTGGACTCAGCAGGAGAACAATTCAAAATAGGAACAAAGTATGGATCAGCTTCATACAACTCCTTAACAAATGAGAACCCAAGAACCCTAGCTTCCAGAATTGACAACAAAGAATATCTCCTTGAAAGAGCATCATCAACAACATTACAGGTACCAGCCTTATGTTTAGACACAAAGGAGTACATCTGTAAAAATTCAACCCATTTTGCATGCCTTGGATTTAGTTTGTGCTGACCATTAATGTACTTCAATGCTTCATGATCAGAAAGAGAACAAACTGTCTTGGCTTCAAATAATGAGACTAGTGATCAACAGCTCGAATGATGGCATAAAACTCCTTATCATAAGTGCTATAATTCAGCTTTGATCTATTTAGCTTTTCACTGAAATAAGCTACTGGTCTTTTTTCTTGCACTAGCACAGCTCCAATGCCAACACCACTTGCATCACATTCAAGTTCAAACAGCATATCAAAATTAGGCAAAGCAAGTATAGGTGCTGAACTTAGCTTCTCTTTCAATGATTCAAATGCTGATTGGGCAGAACTAGACCATTCAAATACCCCTTTCTTCATACAATCTGTAATTGGAGCAACAATTGTGGAGAAGTCTTTGATAAATCTTCTATAAAATGAAGCTAAACCATGAAAACTTCTGACTTCAGTGATGGAAGAAGGACTAGGCCATGATCTGATTGCTTCCACTTTAGATGGATCCATTGAAATGCCTTCTTCAGAAACCACATATCCAAGAAACACTACTTTGCTGACAAAGAAATCACACTTCTCCAGCTTTGCATATAATTGATACTGCCTCAACAGCTCAAATACTTTTCTCAAATGATCCAAGTGTTCTTCTTTAGTTTTTGAATACACTAAAATGTCATCAAAGTAAACAACCACAAACTGACCAATAAGTGGCCTCAACACTTCATTCATAAGTCTCATGAAGGTGCTAGGTGCATAAGATAATCCAAAAGGCATAACCAACCACTCGAATAAACCACCTTTGATCTTGAAAGCTGTCTTCCATTCATCTCCTTCTTTCATTCGAATATGATGATACCCACTTCTAAGATCAACTTTGGAGAATACACAAGAACCATGCAGCTCATCTAGCATATCATCTAATCTAGGTATGGGATACCTATATTTGATGGTGATGTTGTTAATAGCTCTGCTGTCTACACACATTCTCATAGAACCATCTTTCTTTGGAACCAGCAAAGCTGGTACTGAACAAGGACTCATGCTGGTTCTAACATACCCCTTTGCAACCAGCTCATTAACTTGCTTTTCTAATTCTTTTGCTTCATGAGGAGAACATCGATAAGCTGATTTTTTAGGAAGAACAGACCCAGGTACAAGATCAATTTGGTGTTGAATACCACTGATTGGTGGCAAACCAGTAGGTAACTCAGTAGGAAACACATCAGCAAATTCGGATAACAATGGCTTTACCCTAGCTGGTATTTCATCATGCGGGTTCAACTCATCACTTTTAACCAGCATCAATAAATAAGCACCAGTACCACCCTTTAACTCAGTATCAATTTCAGCTTGAGTCATAAATAAATTCTTATCATTCTTAACAGTAGGGTCAGCTCTAGGTATTTCACTAGGCTTTAATGAAGTAAGGGTGATCTTTTTGCCATTCACATATAGCGAGTAAGTATTTTGGTGTCCATTATGATAGACATACTTATCAAATAACTAAGGTCTAACAAGCAGCAAATGACAAGCATCCATAGGAATAACATCACTGTTGAGTCCCCAAAATAATTAAGGATTTAATTATGACAAAACTGTAATTTATTTGCACTAAAATGTTATGTGCAGCCAGCACAAGTTTGTTTATGTATAGACAGCAAATATTGCTATGTCAAGTATTCAATATGCTGCCTAGTCTACCAGCACAAGGTAGAGTGTATTCTTCAAATCAGCACATGATGAGTACTCAGCAATTCAAGAATATCAAGTGACTCAGTATAAGAAGAACCAGTAAACCTGGTAAGCAGCATACAACACAAGACAGCCATGCTCCATTACAAGCATGGTGGTTTCCTGAGTGGTCTACATCAATTGTACTATTCAACAGAAGTCAAAGATAAAGTTGAACAGGAAAGGACACGCATCGGCGGCTGACAAGTGACCTTACAAGACCACATGGGAATGCAGAAGTTTAACGCATGTGCAGACATGTGTTATACTTTTTCAACGCCTAGGGAACACAACATTCTATTTGTTTAAATAAATAGTGGTGCCAAACCGAATTGGGGTGTTCCTGCAAATAGCTACCAAAGAGGAAAGAGGAGAGCACGCTCTCTGATGCAGTTATCCCCACAAGTACAGACATCCTATGTACCAGTGGACAATAGAACAATTACACGGTTAATAGGACTACTATAAATTGTTGTATCCACTATTGTAACAACTAGTGGTATGGGTTTAGTTATTTAGAGTCCAAAACATGTAATAGGTTTAAGTTTATACTCATAGCTATACTTAGGTAAATCTGTATCAACCAACTATCATTCCGCCAATGATAGTTGTAAGTCTTTGTGATTTAATCAATAAAGAATAACAGTTGAAAAATTACCTTTGACTCTATTTAAACTACATGCTTGAATACTAAACTGTGTTTAATTGCTTAGTTAATTAAAAGAAATTGTATTCACCCCCTACAATACTCCTGTTGTTAATCAAGGGACCAACAATCACAAGTAATCTCATCCTGATAAACAGTACCAATAGAGAATGGAACAGTAACTTGGCGAGTAACCTTTACCTTGCTGCTGAAGGTATTTCGTATGCCCGAGAGACATATTAAATTAACGTGGCCACTATGTTATGATCCAAGTCGGGTCATACCCAATAACAAGCTAACCAACACTTTATATGTATTTATTTTAACAGTTGGATTGTTACAATAAATACGCGACACTTGAACTTTAGAAAATCGGTTTTCTAAATTATAATCACTTGAGATAAATTATTTGGATAATTTATATATGATGTGGATTTAATTATTTATAGGTTTAAATAATTATGTTATGTTATATTTTATAAAATGGTTTATAAAATTATTGCAAGTAACAAATACATTTTTTTTATACAAGTTTTATAAAACTTGTAACAAATTTTATAAAACATTCTTGTTATAAAATAATGGATGTATGGGCAGCTTTTGGGACTCCAAGACAAGTCTCATGCTTGTTGATTCTTGTTACTTTTGATACATATATTCTCAAGTGCATGCTTAACAAGGTGCACCAAGACTTGACTCTTTTGTGGAGTGAAACTAAGTTCTTAATGGAAGGCGAAAGTGAAAGGAAAATAAATCTTGAAGAGATTCAAGATCAAGTAGATGATACACAATTGGTTGACACTAGCACTCAACATGAAAATGTTGAGAATGATCAAATGGATGATCAAAATACACAAGACGTTCGCAGATCTGGTAGGATTAGTATTCCTCCTGAGAGATATGGGTTTCTCATGGATGGTTGCTATGTGGTTGATTTGGATGAACCAACAAACTACCAAGATGCTTTATCAAGGATTGATAAGGATAAATGGCAGGAAGCCAAGAACGCTGAGATGCAATCCATGTATGACAACCAAGTTTGGGAACTTGTTGCACAACCTGCTGGCTCAAGGCTAGTTGATTGTAAATGGCTTTTCAAAATGAAAACCGACATACATGGAAACTTGGATACATATAAAGCTAGACTTGTAGCAAAAGGTTTCACTCAAACTCAAGGGGTTGACTATGATGAAACTTTTTTGCCTGTGGCAATGCTAAAGTCTATTAGGATATTATTTGCCATTGCTGCTCATTATGATTATGAAATATGGCAAATGAATGTCAAGACCGCTTTCCTAAATGGATATCTTGTGGAAGATGTCTATATGGTTCAGCCTGAAGGTTTTGTTGATCCGAAATATCCTAAAAAGGTATACAAGTTAAAGAAGTCAATCTACGGATTGAAACAAGCATCTAGAATGTGGAATCATCGTTTTAATGAGGAGGCCGAGAAATTTGGCTTCATCAAAAATGGTGATAAAGCTTGTGTATATAAGAAAGCTAGTGGGAGCACAATCATGTTCCTTGTACTATATGTGGATGATATATTGTTATTTGGAAATGATATTCCGACAATGGAAGGTGTCAAAATTTGGCTAAGTAAATGCTTCTCCATTAAGGATCTTGGAGAAGCACAATACGTTTTAGGGATTGGGATCTACAGGAATAGATCTAAGAAACTGATAGGTTTGAATCAAAGTGCATACATTGAAAAGGTCTTGAAAAGGTTCAAGATGGAGAACTCTAAGAGTGGGTTGGTACCTATTCAAAGAGGAACGCCTCTCAGTTCATCTTAGTGTCCTACCACGAAAGATGAACAAGAGAGAATGAAGAGAGTCCCTTATACATCTGCTATTGGGTCAATCATGTATGCAATGATATGCACTAGACCGGATGTGTCATGCACCCTAAGCTTGACAAGTAGATACCAGAATAACCCAGGAAACAGTCATTGGATTGCGGTTAAAAGTATATTGAAATACCTTAGGAGGACTAAGGATATGTTTCTAATATATGGATCTGGTGAGGAGGAACTCGCTGTAAAAGGTTACGTGGACACGAGTTTCCAAACTGATCGAGATGATTCTCGATCACATTCCGGTGATGTATTCACATTAAATGGAGGTGCGGTCTCTTGGAAGAGTTCAAAATAGGATGTTGTTGCATTATCCACTACAGAGTCAGAGTACATTGCCGCCTCATTGGCAGCTCAGGAAGCTGCATGGATGAAGAAATTCATCGACGACTTAAGAGTAATCCCTTCCATTCAGGACCCTCTTGAGATCTTTTGAGACAACGAGGGTGCGATTGTTCAAATCAAGGAACCTCGTGCTCACCAAAAGACCCGTCACATTGAGCGGAGATTCAACTACATAAGGGATGAAGTTGAAAAGGGAAAGATATGTATTCGCAAAATTCACACAGATCTTAATATAGTGGATCCTCTCACGAATCTCTTACATGGATCAAAACATACAGGACATGTTTGTGCATTAGGGCTTCGATATTCTAGTAATTGGTCATGATCTATTTTAAGTATAGTAACGGAACGAAATTGTTCAAACTCATTAATATAATTATGGTATAAATTTATTTTGAGTCATTTTGCATATTTTATCCATGAATAAGAAATTATTCTAAATTCCGTAGTCGATTACATTTGAGGGAACAAGTGTGAGGTTTAGACTATTATGAACTTGGATTGATATACATTCACGGGCTGAATGTGGGGTAAGGTTGCAACCAAGGTTCATAGATATTTGTAGGATACAAATATTGGAAGACCCGCTCTCAAGATTCACTAAATGGAGCCTTTGTGGTTGATCACATGTAATCTTGAGTAAAGGCGAATATCATTGTGTCCTCTAACCTGAGATACATATTGGGTTCGGATATTTTCCAAGAATTGTGCCTTGATTCTTTCCTTCGCTATTCTGAAATATGGTAGTTCATAAGGAAGAGCTCAGGCATAATGCAAGGTGTATATTTAGGACGTATGTAGTCAAGATGGAATTTGTCCCTCTTATTCGTTGAGAGTCAGATGTCTAAGGCCTAATAAAGTTAAATCTAGAAGAGAGTGATCACTCTGTATCTCTTGGATTTAACATGACATATAGGACGAAAGGATATGATGAAAAGATTCACCTATTCATATTCGAGATGGGAACTCGAAAGGGATGATGTTATTGAATGGCAAAAGTCATAACATATTGGGGGTGATGGACGATCGTTAGGTGGTATCCATCACTTGCATTAATTTCTTATGTTTCTCGTGCAAGTGGGAGATTGAAGGTATTTCGTATGCCCGAGAGACATATTAAATTAACGTGGCCACTATGTTATGATCCAAGTCGGGTCATACCCAATAACAAGCTAACCAACACTTTATATGTATTTATTTTAACGGTTGGATTGTTACAATAAATACGCGACACTTGAACTTTAGAAAATCGGTTTTCTAAATTATAATCACTTGAGATAAATTATTTGGATAATTTATATATGATGTGGATTTAATTATTTATAGGTTTAAATAATTATGTTATGTTATATTTTATAAAATGGTTTATAAAATTATTGCAAGTAACAAATACATTTTATTTTATACAAGTTTTATAAAACTTGTAACAAATTTTATAAAACATTCTTGTTATAAAATAATGGATGTATGGGCAGTTTTTGGGACTCCAAGACAAGTCCCATGCTTGTTGATTCTTGTTACTTTTGATACATATATTCTCAAGTGCACGCTTAACAAGGTGCACCAAGACTTGACTCTTTTGTGGAGTGAATACACATCAAAAAGCTTAAAAAAACTGCACAAAGAGGATTCAGCTCTTGCTGCTTCCGTGACCATTTAGGGACTCAAAGGGGGTTCTAAATTTGTCTTTCAAGCTCATATCAAGTGTCAAATAAAAGCCTAACCATAGAGAAAGGTGTTGGGGTTAATTTCTTGGGGTATTACACACTTGAGGCTTCAAGTTAGAAGCTCCATTTTGCATCATCCTCATCCACATTCTGCTGTCCAAAATTCAGCCCTCAAACTATCTTTGAGGAGGTATAAACACTCTTCTCTACTTGTTATATTTGTAAGTATATTATCAAGACTTGATATCTACTTGGAATTCAACTAAAATGGTTATATATATACACTTGTTTTCTTAATATATCTTGCTTCCGCTTGCTATATTTCTTACTAAATTGGTTTAGTAATTATGTTAACATTAAGAACACGTTGTTATATTGAATTCCAACAGCTGCCTTGGTTAATTCATTGAAGTTTGTATGGATGAGGATGCTTCTTTGTAACCAGCTCAAGCTTTTCCACCATGAGAGCAGATGCTGCGTTTGCACAGCTGCCTCCATCAACAATAAGGCTGCACACTTTGCCCTTGACTGTGCACCTTGAATGAAAGATGTTTTCTCGCTAGCTCTTATCTTCAATAGTCTCAACTGAGTGCATTACTCTTCGAACCACTAAAAACTCTCCAATATCAGTAGCAACAAACTCTTCACTATCAGACTCATCATATGCTGGTTCAGTTTCAAAACCCCCTTCCAAATCTTCAATCTCCTTTAGTGTAAGAGCACGCTGGTTAGGACATTGAGCTTGAAAATCCCTAAATCCATGGCACTTGAAGCATTTCTTTCTATCATCTTTAGGACCATCTACAACCTGTTCTTTGCCTTTACTGGCTTTGGATGTTGCCTCGTTATGCTTAGGCAGCATTGACGATTGACCCTTCATAGGCAGTATTGCTGGCTTGGAATAAGATTTAAAATTACTTTTCTTCTTTGCTTGTTTCTCCACTTGAATAGCCAGCTTGCAAGCACTCTCAAAAGTGCATAGAGGATGCATTTCAACTTGATCAGCAATATAAGCATTTAAGCCTCCAAGTGTGTTCTTCAGCTTCCTTGACATTAGTACGAATTTTGAGCTGCTCGAACTCTCTAATGTAATCAACAACATTCATGCTACCTTGCTTGAGTGTATTCATCGGTATATACAGATCTTGTTTGTAAGCTTGAGGAACAAATCTCTTCTGCATACACTCTTTTAATTTGGACCAGGTCTTGATGGTCTTCTTTCCTTCATATTGCCTTTCCTTTTTCAGATTAACATACCACATGGAAGCATACTTCTTCAATCTGATTACAACAACTTTAAAGGCCTTTTTATCATCATAGCCTTTAACCTCCATAATTCTATCCATGGCCTGAACCCATTCAAAGTAATCTTCAGGATTAGAGGACCCTTTAAAATCAGGTGGATCTATCTTGATATCTTTCAAATCATCAGCTCTTTTCTTACGCCTTCTTCTTTGTTGTGAAGAAGCATGAGATCCATCAGTAGATCCATGGCTACCATCTTCAGATTCAGTACTAGAAGACACAATGGTTGTATCTCCATTTTCAGATCTGGTTCTATTTCTTCTTGGCACACCATCTTCCAACAAATTAACCACTCTTTCCATCTGATGTTGTAGAGCTTCAATAGCTCTATCTCTTCTGAGATTATGAGCTTCTTCAAGAGTCATGTTTCTAGGAATCTCAGCCATTTCAAATCAGATCTGGAAATAAGCTTTTCAGCTCAAAACAGAGTATGAATTGAAACAACAAAAAAAATGATAAGAAAGCTTCGATTGAACAACCTAAGCTCTGATACCACTTTGAAGCGTGATTATGACTTTAAAAACGCAATTTAGAACAAGCTTTCTTCACCCAACAGATCTGAACATGAAATCCCCAATTTGTAACAGTAACAGTCCCAAAACAGAGTATAAAACTATGAAATAAGAACACAAAGGATAGAAGAATCTAAACCCCAAATTGATAAAGATACCACCACAATTAGAGATCTAGAAACACTCCAAATCTTCAACCACAGCTGATAAAGATTTCACCACAACTATAATATCAGATATGAAGATTTAGATTTCACCACAATGTTTGATAAAGTAACACCACAAACACAGATAAAGAAACCGCTCTTAGCCACCAGAATCAAAGATTCGTAAAGACACAGAGATTTTGTAAATAGATAAGCTCTATCAAACTTTTCATTCAATCATCAACCAAGTTTTACAATTACAAGAGCTCTCTATTTATATGAGAAGCTTAACAGCTATTTTCTAGATAAGACAAAAACATAAAAAGGAAATGGAGACAAAAAGGACAAACAATTACAAATTAGCCAATAAGAATAAAGGACACAATCTGCAAAAGCCTGCCATTTGGTAGTGCTCCTCCTATGATAAAAAGCATCCAATGATAGATGGGAATCTTCCTTGGACAGCTAACATTCTTCTAGAATAGCCACGCACGTGTTAAGCACATGACCTGACCGGTTTATTGAAAGCATTAGATAAACTTTGAATCGTATCAGCAAGTTGGACCCTCAAAAGAAACAACGTCGCCTGCTGGTTGAACTAAGTTTCGTATGCTGGTGGAACTAAAATCCTTCAGCTGGTTGAACTAGCTGGTTCACCTAAGTATTAACTTTGCTGGTTCATTTACTGGTTACCCGGCTGAGTGAATTTTACTGGCTAAACTAGAGCTCATTTGCTGGTCCGGCTAGCTGGTTCTTCTTTGTTGGTGGCTTGCCTTCAACTATCAAAAACTTTATTCATGAAAACATAACTACTTTAGTTTAAGGACTGAAGTAGGGTAACCCCTGAGCTTGTTGAACCAGCTCCAATAACACTTAGATGATATGAAAGAGATGGCAACACGACCATTGCTTGACCAGACTCGAGTGTGACATCATTTGAGCTTGTGCTAGTTGTGTTGCTGGTTATATTGCTCAGCTCACCCACATCAGTAGGGAAGAAATTTGCAGAGGTTGTTACTGGATCTAATCACAACCCAAAATCTTCTTGCAAGGTTTGCAATTCTGTCGTGACCCATGGTTTCCCTAAACCCATTGAAATTAAAGTGGATGGTAAGGTTTTTAAGTTTGATTTTCCACCGTCGATGACCAACCACAAACTTGTTTTTATCTTTAAGAAGGATCGATATTGCTGGACTTTGATTGAAGAGGATTGCAAGGTTTCAAATACTCATGAAGATGATGGCATGAATAATTCGGATGAATCGATGGTGAATAATAACGAATCGGTGGTGGAAGGATGTAACACCGTTGGTGTAAGCAAATCATTTTCTCTGTTTGGGGGTGCTTCATCTCCTGAATGCAAGGCTGATTAGATGAAAACTGAACCGGGAAGTAATGATGTTGGTATGGTTTCGGTCGCCGGAAAGCTAACCGGAAATGATGTGGGTTCCGATACTCGGGTAGAATCCGAGGAGTCAATTCCTCAAGGTGTTCGTTCTCCTGTTCCCAAGGTCTCGAAACAGGATTCACGTAAGCATGCGGATGACAGTGAACGTCTCGAAGTTGCAGGCGACAATTTCGATAAAGACAAGCGTGAATTCTTTTCATCTGGGTCTTTAAATGAAAGTAAGAATTCTAATTCTTTAGGTGGTCCAAATGTTGCTCGAGCTAATGGGATTTTGGATTCCTATAACTCACGACCAGTTAGCCCAAATGTATCCAATGATAGCCATAAGGTGGGATATGGGCCTGATTTGGACATTAGGCATGGTTTCTATAAATCTGCTGATTTCGAGGATATTTCGACAAAAAGTTTGTTGGTCCGTTTTCGACATGGAAAAAAGAAGAGACTTTTTAATAAACATCATTTTCTAAATTACATTCGGGATGAAAAACTATTAAAGAGTTCAGGATATCGCAATAGATTTAAATGGGCTTTCCGAACGTTCGATGTGATGAATAATATGGCGGAAGAAAAAGAAGAAGAAGAGGATGGCGATGATGAAGATTGTTTATCCTCTGATTCAGAAACCTAGTAGTATACATTTTCTTGTATCGTTTTCGTGGTATCTTAGTTGGTCCTTAAATTGTTTTTCGGGTTTGTAGTTTCGCAGGTTGTGTATTCGTCGTGTTCGTGTTTGAGGTTTTTAGTTTCGTTTTTGTGTTAATGTTGTTCGTGGTCTCGTGTTAATTTTGTAAGTGCTAGCTTCTAGCTAGTATTTTCTAATACTAATACAATTCTTGCTTTTGAAAAAAAAGAACAATATCATCTATCAAAGTTAAAAGGTACATATAATATTTTAATTATTAATACTCATAATAATAAGCGCTTGCCTGGGACGAGGACCACGTCTGAATACAACGTAAGAAAATTTCTCATCTTCAAATCCACGTAGAGGCACACCATTACATTGCTATATAATACACCAAATTGCCAAATAAAAAAGTAAACAATTAATTTCTTGACATCATAAAATTGATTCAGCATAAAGTAACAAAAAAAAAAAAAAAAAACAAAAAAACAAAAATTTTAGTATATGCGATATTGCAATTTAAACCCAAAGATAAAAAATCGTGCAAGGAATAAATCTAGCAAGCTGGAGATAAACACAATACACCACACACTAACACACACACACACAAACACTTAATCTTATAAAGTGAACGATGAATTAAACGTCTTAGTAGCTTTCATCCAAGAAAAGAAGAGTAAAAACTAATTAAGACAAAATTAAAAAAGTACGCCGTTCATATCATATTTGAGCCCAATATAAACCCTCAAACAAACATAGTTATACTCCTAATATGCAAACTGGGAGACGTTGAATGGCCCAAGCCTAATAGGAAAAAAAATATTGAATCCATAAGAATATTTATGTGGACCGCTTTTTTGTAACAACGACAACTATTATTGCATAGTAGTCTAAATGACTTACCATACAGACATTATTATCAAATCAAATGGTATATATAATAATAATACAAACATAATTACAATAGTTTTATGAGTACGGTTAAGATAGAAACCTTGTATGCAAGCTAGCTGTGTTGTTGTTCTCTGCAAGCGTTGAACAAAATGACAATATTTCCCAGTGTTGTCTAATGGACAAGCTCCATCATGAGGACACTGTAACAACAAAACAGCATAATATGATAATGCATGCAACTTAACCGAAATTTACCAAACTAATTATCTCATTTTCAACTTACTGGTTGATAGGTCAGATCATGTTGAGATTGAGAGAAATGATAAGATAGAATGAGATTCGGTATGTAGGAAGGAGACTCGGTATGAGAGATAATCGGTAAAATTACATTCCACAGCTTCTAGAACTCGGTTACAATACAATGGCTATCTAATTAGGACTACTTAGGTTCCTTATATAGCCCTCTTCTAAGGAACCTTCATTTAAGCTTAATTCACATTAACACTATACAACTTCGGGGTCCTAACAATCTCCCCCATAGTGTTAAATGTGAACTTTACAATATAATCCTATCTAAAACATCTAAAGGAACTTTGTTCCTCTGAAGTGAACTTTAGATTTAAATCCCTTGAGATTCTCATATCTTCGTATATTCACTCTTGTTTTGAGACGACTTTTCAATCTTGTGAGAATGTATTTGACAATCTCATTATCTTCAGTTGAATAGCAGTTATTGATCAGTCTCCATTTCATGTATTTGAAAGCATACATCAACGTTCCGTCTGAGTATCTTCTAAAATCTGAGACTCTGATGAAGATCTTTGTATAGTGAGAATTGACAAATGCAAACCCATATGGGCAGTCGCTCACTTCAAGTAAGGACATGTATCTTAGCTCTTCAATCACTTGATTTGGCGGTTTGATTCCGAGCATTTTGTGTCCAGATTCCAATCCCATTTGAAAATCATGAACAGACATCCATCTCATCGAATCAAGAATAAACCTGTAGACTGCCTTCATTGCAGTAGCATGATAAGTTGTTGCAGATTCATTCAAGTTAATCAAATAATTGTAAATGAAAATAATGTCGTCCGTCTTCAGTTTATCAAAATCCGCTTCTGAAAACTGATAATCCTCATCATCCATTCTTGTAACTTGAAACAATGGCATCTTCACTTCATCCTTATTAATCATCAAAACCTTATTTATGCTTTTGATCTCTGAATTCCGCTGAATTTGAAGTTTCTCTTCACTCTTCAATTTGAATTTATTGCGAACACTCAGATAAGCTTTGAGATATTCTGGCTTCTTATGATATTTCCATGCACCCAGAATACTCATTGATGCAGAAAGGACAAGATCAGAATCACCATAGATTCTATACGCTTGTTGTTCAATGAATGGTGAACGAAGAATCGTTTTCTCTTCATCCTCACTTAGTTGGTAATCAGCATCGCGCTCAAGAACAATTTATGCAGTTTGAAATGAATCATTCAAATCAGGAGGAGTCGTAGTATCTTCTTTGCCATTAGAGAAAATCTCCTTTTCGAAGTGTATTACAAATTCATCAGTTGGAGATGTCAAGTTAACAAATTGATGATCATTGAATTCATTGGCAATACTCGATGACCCCTTCAAAATATCTTCAATGTTGTCAAAGTTTTGATTGTTCTCTTGAGATGACTTATTCTATGATTGATCAGCTGTATCCATAATCATTAACATCCCTGAGTTACCCTCTCTCTGACTTTCTGATTCATCTAGAAAACTTTCACACTGGATTTCCTCAATTTCATCACTACCGGAATCAGATATATCAACAACATCTTTATCCTTCTGTGGACTAGATGCACCAGCTTCATAACCACTGGACCGATGACCACTTTGTCTATTCTCCCCCTCATGAAAATTGTTAGAATCGAAATCATCATGATCAGGCATGTGAATTGGTCCAGGTGACTTGCATGGAGAGAAAGGATACACTATCCTTGCTTGCTCAAGATAAATCATCATAGTCTCGCGAACTTCATCAAGATCAGTCCGTTTAGCAAACTCAGCAAGATAGAGCTCCTCTACCTCATTGTCAGAGAGATACTGTAATCCATATCTATTTGAAATTCGAGAAGGTGACCCAGTTGGTGAAACAACGGTGTAACCATGAACAATAGCATCATCAGCAGTAACTGTTGAAGGCGATGTCGATGGAAGTGTTTGAGTTGCCGTGAGGGCAGGTAAGGATGATTGTGCGATATTATTCTTATATGTAGGGCTTTACATACTACTAGTCAGATTCGTGATATCCCCTTCTGATGGAGGTTGGGTAACAACTGGAGTTGTCACCGGCGATGTTTTTTTCGAAGCATCCGCCTCCATGAATTTAGTCTCATGGGACTCTGACAGAGTAGCAGAACTACCCGTCAGTTTAGCTCTCGTAGAGATATTGCTATCTCCGACTCCCGAAATCATTGATATACCATGAGGTGGCCCATCTCTTTCAGTTAAAGACTCTTCCTCCAAACTCTGAGTTTCAGAATCCGGAAGAGAAGTGGTTTGATCCAATGGATCACTTTCATGAACCAAGGGATCAGTCTGCTGAAAGTCTGATAAATATCCCAAAGGATTGTCATGTTGACTCGTTTCCATGGGACGAGGCAGATCTCCCTCATCAAGTTAAGCCGGACCTCCAGACCCTGTTGTACATTGAGGCACAAGAGGATTTCCAGCCGATACGCAGGGTGCCTTTTCAAGATTTTTCGGCTCCCCTTCGGCCGTTCTGGACTTCAATGATTGAGTTTCCTCAATCGATTGAGTCAACGCAGACTTTACTGCAGAGGAAGACTTTACTTCCTTAGATGCCGAAGCATCTTGCTTTGTAGGATTTATTCTTAAGTCCTGTTTAGATTGGATGGGCTTAGTGGTATTTTTACCATCCGTGCGTTTAGATCTCTTGCCTACCGAAGATTGCGCTTCATTTAGCGTAGGGCTTACTGTTATTATTGGATGTGATACGGAGATGGGTGAGGGTGACCTAATTGGCTCTAGGTCTTGGTCCGTATCACCAACGGTTGTAGTAACTGTTTGGCGAACGATAGGTGTTGAAGTCCTAGATCTAGTTACTCGTTGGGTTGGCGAAGTCTGAATCATCTCATCAGGCACATATCGAGTTCTCTTAGGAGAATGTTCGGGAGACGATTCAGGTGTTGTTGCTGAAGTGTCGGTGTCACTGCTCACTTCGGATGTTGTGGAAAGGGTTGGTTCAATCCTAGTTGAACTAGGTTCCCTGATCCTCACGGGTTGAGCTTGGTGTGCTGCCCTAGATCGTTTGAGGTTCACCCTAAGTGGAGGATTAGTTGGTCCAGTTGGTTGAACTACAGGTTCCTCTACAACCTCTGGGGCTGGAACCGCGGCGGGTTCAACTTGTTCTTGTTGTACTGGGTTCGGAAGAGGTATTCCTACAGCCTGAAAATAAGAATGCATACGAGCGTCTTGGGGTTCAGCTAGCCTCACTAGCCAATTTGGAATCGACGCAGTGAATTGATTATCAGATACCATCGGGGTATTCATCTTCAGCTCCCCAAATCGTTTCATCTGTAATCCATGTGTACCTAGTAAAAATATATTTGCATTTCTGCAAGCATTTATAGCATCATGGATAAAGATACAGAAAAACCTTTCGCAAGGGATGTATGAACCCCTTGGCTTATCAACTTGAGCTTGAACCAAATCCCATATTAGTTCTGCATAGTCAGGAGCTTCTACTCTTATGAAAGAGTAGAACAACTTCAGCATTGGCACAGTCAGGCTGTCAGATCCACTCCTTGTCATCAGTAAGCATCTGTTGATGATTGAGAAGATCACATACCACCTTGAGTGCAGATATTTCTTCTAAAACTTAGCCGGAGGAACATTGCGGCTCCAACATAACCAAGATCAAAGACAGATGACATAATCTGCTGAGTAGTAGGAAAAGCAGGAGCATTCTGCACAACAGGAAGTCTGAATATCCTCCTGAAATCCGCCTTAGTGATACTCCTCCTCCCTTGAACTCCTCTCAGTTGAAATTCAAAACGAGCTTGTGTTCCCTCTGGATTTTCAGTAGTAGGTTGTGTAGCTTCCACAAACCTAATTGTTCTGTTAAGTAGCTCCAGATCTGTTACAGGTACACCGACTGTAGAGTTTAAAGCAAGCCACAGAGTGTGCCTCTCTAGAATTGCAGTCCAGTAGTTGCAGGGAATGTTGGTTTCAGAGTTGATGAAGTGATTGTTCTTCATTTAGCTGTATAAATAAGAAATAGAAGACCACAAGATATTTAACATAAAGCATATATCTCTATTCTTATTTGCCTTTGAAATCCTTTGTATATGTTTTATTTTTTATATTTTATGTTTTTTTATGGTTTTTCAAAGATATAAAAATCCTTTATTCTCAAATATGAACAAGTAATTGACAATCATGACATTCATATGATATTCATCACAATACAAATTCATAATGCAAAGTCAATTATATAACACAAAGAATCAGAACAACACTTAGTCAATTTTTTAAACACAATTCAAGCAGATTCGGTAGTCATGAAAACTTGAGATTCTGTAACCAAATAAGCTTGAGTTTTCAGATCAGAAAGATATAGAATAAACATGTTAAGTGTTTGAAGATAAAAATCATAAAGTTTCAAGGTACCAAAAGTCAGACTCGGTATCAAGAGAAGAACAGATTTGGTATCTCCAAAATTAACATAAAGTCACTCAAACATGCATATTCTATCATGTAAAATCACAACCATAATCAATTAACCACTCAATTAGAAGCAGAACAACAAGTTAATCATATGAACAGACTCGGTACTGTAGATAGAACATATTCGGTAGATACAGAATCCATCAAACAATCAATTAAACATGTAATCAAATTTGGTCAAATGTTAGATCAACTAATATAACTCTGACTAGACAAGAATTCATGTTAATTAACCAAATCAATTGAGTTTAATCAAAGATTAGTAGAATACGACTCAGACTCGGTATAATCAACAAAATTTCAAAATTGAGAGTCATAATCCAGTTATTTTGATCTTTTCTGGTTGAAAAATATTTAATTATCTCAGATCTACACGTATGTATCTAAAGCAATGATTAAAATAAAATTATACCAAAGATTTGAAGAAACAGAAGAACGGACTCGGTAGATTAGGCAAATTCGGTATGTTCAGTAAAACTCGGTAGGTAATTAAGCACAGTAAGAGAGTTAATTTAACTTTGACCCTCCTTTTATAGATACCGAAGATAAAATACCGAATAGGCTTTACCGAATGGGCCTATTTTACCGAATACAGTCCACTTTTCAAAACTTTATCAACTTAACTTCAAAATCTTGACAAATTAACTTTTCCTCTTAAAATTCATTTCAATCTTTTCATGGAAAACAATTCTGAGACAATTTTTTGAAAACATTGAACTTACCGAATCTGTACTGTTGGATGTCAGATTCGGTATGATGCTAAAAATAGCATTTATTCAGTAAAAATCAAATATTTTTGGATTTTATCTTTTCCAATTTTTATGAATTTTTTAAAATAAGATTTGTACTTAAAAGAACTTTGAATTTGTGAACAAAATACAAATCTTCAGTGATACCGATTGTTAAAACGGGTTGCATACTGAGATGTATACAAGCCTTAGTGAATTATTTCAGATATAAAACAAAGAATTTATGAATTCACTTTTGAAAAACAATATTTTTGAGTAATTTTCTCATTTTCTCCCCCTCAAAATGTGATATACAAGAAAGTAAATCAGCATTTTGATAAAATTCCCAAGAAAATGAATTAACTCCCCCTTGAAATATGATATCAATGAGTTACCTCCCCCTTACGTAACCATTAAAAAATTATATCTAGGAAGTTATCATAAGTCTAAAGGCTCCCCCTTAAAAGATGATATCCAAAGCATATGAAAGTAGTCGCTCCCCCTAGAAAGTATCTACTCCCCCTAAACACAAGATCCCAAGAATAAGTCCCAATAGATCTAAGGAATATTAAGCACTATACTCTACCATGCCAATCTATTTGATCAAGAACTTTAGCCTAAGTTTATCTAAGGGCTTAGTGAACATGTCAGCTAATTGCACTTTGATAGGCACAAAGTATAACTCTACATCCCCTTTCTCTACATGGTCCTTAATGAAATGATAGCGAATATCTATGTGTTTGGTCTTAGAATGCTGGACCGAGTTGCTTGTAATTTCAATAGCACTTTGTGAATCACAATAAATCAGGGTCTTAGATAACTTAAAGCCATAGTCTGAAAGTTGAATTTGCATCCACAAAACTTGTGAACAACAATGAGCTGCAACAATGTACTCAGACTCAGCTGTTGATAAAGACACACAGTTATGCTTTTTGGATGACCAACCAACTAGCCTATTCCCCAACATCTAAATTGATCCAGATGTGCTTTTTCTATCAACATGGCAACCGCCATGATCCGCATCAGTGTAAGCAGTGAGACTGAAAAATCCTAACAACCGCTTTGGAATGATATTTCTTAGGGTTTGACTGAAAGCGGGCACAGACAGTTACAGCAAGTGTAATGTCAGGTCGACTTGCAGTCAGATACATTAAAGAACCAACCATGCTTTGATAAAGCGTAATATCAAAGGGTTCCCCATTAGTATCAGCATCCAGTAAAGTCCTCATTGGGGTTGTCATTGGTTTTAAAGTAGTCATTTTAAAATGTTTTAGCATATCATTGATATACTTTGTTTGACTGAGAAAAATTCCATTTGGTAATTGTTTTACTTGTAACCCCAAAAAGAAATTTAACTGGTCAAGCATGCTCATTTCGAATTTGTTGGCCATAAGGTCACCAAATTCTTTGCATGGAACCAAAAATAATGTCATCAACGTAAATTTGAACCAAGAGATTGTGACCGTGGTTTTTACGGATGAATAGCGTTGTATCAATCATTCCACGAGAAAAGCCATTGTCCAGCAAATACTTTGTTAAGGTCTCGTACCATGCACGCGGTGCTTGCTACAGACCATACAAAGCCTTTTCCAAGTAGTATACGTGATTTGGATGAATGGGATCGACAAAGCCTTCTGGTTGATCGACATAGACTTCCTTTTGAAGATGACCGTTCAGAAAAGCGGTTTTGACATCCATTAAAACACCGTAAATTTCATAAAAGAAGCAAAGGCAAGGAAAAGACGAATAGCCTCAATCCTAGCAACCGGAGCAAATGGCTCGTCATAATCAATACCCTCTTGTTGTCGATATCCCTTGGCCACAAGACGTGCCTTATTCCGAACCAAAATTCCATCAGAATCCTTCTTGTTCTTAAAAACCCACTTAACCCCTATTGGTCGTTGACCCGTTGGTCTTGGAACTAATCGCCATACTTTCAACTGTTCAAATTGATTGATCTCTTCTTGCATTGCAACCACCCAGTTTGGATCTAGTAAAGCTTGAGCAACCGTTGTTGGTTCAATCTAACTAAGAAAGGCAGTGTATAGACACATATTCCAAGTAGCCCTTCAAGTTTAGACTGGAGCAGATGCATCACCAATAATAAGATCTATTGGATGACTTTTAGTCCATCGGTTGTATGGAAGAGGTTGTACATCAGTGGTATCCATTGAAACATCAACCGTTGTTGACGTTGAGCCTTGATCCGCTTGATCTGATGTAACATTATCTAATGGATTCAATTGAATATCTGGATAAACAGCTGGAGTTGTATCAACTGATGAATCTTGAATTGGTTCAAGATTATCAGTAACGGGAGGTGGTAGGGAGGATGAAGAAGCAACAGGTGAATCGGTTGGTGTTGTATCTTCATCAAAAAGACTTTGTTGAGTCTCCACAGAAGTTGACTGTGACGGTATAACCGGTACGGCTTGAACATTTGAATTCCGTTGAGGAGTATAAAGACTATCAAACAAGATATCCAGTTCCTCTGATGTAACCGTAGGAAAACCCTTCGTCGAGAAAATTGAGTTTTGTGCGGAAGAAGTAGTAGCCAGGTTAGGATCGGGTTTTGAATTGAGTTGTTCAAAAGCCATTCCCGAAAATTCATCGAACTTGACATTTATGCTCTCTTAAATTATTTTTGTCCGTTTGTGATAAACCCGATAGGAAACTTTGTTCGAAGAATAACCGAGAAATATAGATTGATCTGAAGGTACTTCGTATGCCCGAGAGACATATTAAATTAATGCAGCTAATGTGTTATGATCCAAGTCGGGTCATACCCAATAACAAACTTACCGACACCTTATTAGTATTTGATCTTAACGATTGAATCATTGATTAAATACGCGACACTTGAATTTTAAAGAAAAGGTTTCTTAAATAATATTACTTGATATGTTTATATAAGTTATGGAATAACTTATATAACAAGGATTTAATTATTTATAGGTTAAATAATTAATTAAGTTATGCTACATTTTATAAAATTGGTTTTATAAAATATACATAACAAATAATATACAAGTTTATAATATGTGTTTTATAAAATCATGTTTTATAAAAACTGATTTTATAAATTTAGTTTTTTTTATAAAAGTATATTATAACATGATCCTTGGTAGTGGCATTGGGAGTTCAAGACACATGCTAGAGATTCTTCATTGAATGGCCCATACTTTTCCAAGTATCTATAAGCATGCTCCTTGACTAAAAGCTATAGAAACATGCAAACATATCAAGTTGTTGAGCAAAACAAAAACTGCACTCTGCAGCTGTTTCTGGCCGTGGCCTTTGGAGGTCAAAAGGAGATCATTTTTCTTCTTTGAAAGCTAGATTTTCAAGTGTCATTAAATCCTAACTAAAGGCTAGGGTGTTGGTGATACGTTTGGGGTATAATCACTTGAGGTTTCATTGTTTTGAGGCTTCATTCATCATCATTCTTGGAGCTTGCTGCTGTCTAGAATATAGGGTGCGAAAGAAGTGGGTTTTAATTAAGGTTCTAAAGCCTAATTAAATCAAGGGTGTATTGGTGCATTGTTTCATCAACCTTATCATCTTCTTGTTCTTTAAACTCACCCTCAATTAACTTGAGGAGGTAACACTTTCTTCCTTCTTGTTATATGTATATGGAATTTATCCATGACACGATATTAATATGGAATTTAACGAAATGGCTTAACATATGTACTTGTTCTCTAAATGCTTCCGCTTGCTTTAACTTTCTTAAAATTGGTTTTAATGATTGTGTAAACTACAAGGACATGTTTTTTTAAAATGTAAAATTCCATCAATGGTATCTAGAGCCGAGGTCTATGGATTATGCTTCTTATATTGTCTTTAAACCCACTATATTTGCATTTCAAGTACATGCATGAAAATGGAATGCAAAAATTGTCGGGTTTGGGTGGGTATGAACTTTTGGCCGAAAATTTGGACACCCAAAATGGGTTTTGGGTGCTTCCATTTTTTCATATTTTGTTGTATGTTAAAGTTCACAATCAAGCCTTGACCTTATGTTTGAATGCATGCATGTTTGGATGATTTGTTATTCATTCAATTGGTTTGTAATAATATTTATTCAATTGGTTTGTAATAATATTATTTTGGTTATGTAATTTATTTTATATTTGATATGTAAAATAGATTAGGTTGTATTTCATTTTTTAGACAAAATGTATTAGGATATATTTTGTAAAATGATGAAGATGATGAAGACTTGAAGAACACAAGAAGAATCATTTGGATGCAAGATTAAGTGGGAGATTTAAAATCTCCTACTTTGTGTTATAACCCCTTAACCGGTGGCATTTGTTTTCGGCTAAACAAATGTCTACCAAAATGGATTGATTGTGAACATATTGTTTTGCATGCTTGGTGGTTTATTGTATGATTGTGGATTGTATGTTTGTATGCTACAAGTTAATCACACAAGTTAACAACAAACAAAACTACAATTTAATTGGTTAAATTAGACGTTATTAACGACATGCAAAACGACAATTTAATTGGTTAAATTAAAAGTGGCAAAAAGACATTAATAAACAGTTATTAAGAACATGAAAAGGATCACATATATATATAATGGTTTATATCAAGTAATTGGCTTAATTACAAGACGTGAAAATGTTTTTTTCTTAAGTACCATACACTAGATGCATGTTGGTGTATGGCATAAAAGTTTTATTAAACTAGAAATAATGAAAACTTAAAATCCCTAATTAACAAGGCAAATAAGTTAAACGCCATCCTTTTGTGTGACACTTAAAATATTAGGGAACTCATAATGGGATAAATGTCACCTAACCGTTATGAGCAAACTAATATGATTAAGGTGAATTTCGCATGCTTGTGGGATAAAGGTCACCTAACCACTTGTAAGTTAAATTTACACGTTTACACAAGTAGGACGACTTGATTTGGGAATCATGAAC
This sequence comes from Rutidosis leptorrhynchoides, assembly GCF_046630445.1. Taxonomy (NCBI): domain Eukaryota; kingdom Viridiplantae; phylum Streptophyta; class Magnoliopsida; order Asterales; family Asteraceae; genus Rutidosis; species Rutidosis leptorrhynchoides. The sequence goes on along the minus strand of NC_092336.1, from coordinate 381,759,430 downwards.
TTAGGGTCACCGAAGCATGAGGAACAAATAGGCGTTGATGGAATAAATATGCCATGCAAAAGGATTGCATGATTCCATAACTTAGAAGTTGCAAAAGGAATTCAATTGTCATATAATGACTACCTAGCTAAATCAAATGACGGGATAAAGGTCACCTAACTAAAATTTGGTTTACCGTTGGATTCTAAAATTTAATAAATATCAATTGGATTTAAAGGGTATTGATTGTTAAATTAAAATTGACACTTAAACGGCTTTGTTAAATTTTGTAGATGGCCGCCAATAACAACAACAACATTCCAAACGCACCTATCAACTTTAACAACCTATCGTTGAGGTCAATCCTTGAAAAGGAAAAACTCAACCATACGAACTTCATGGATTGGTTCCGCCATCTAAGAATTGTTCTCAAACTAGAGGATAGGGCGTATGTGTTGGAAGACCCCATTCCCGATCAACCGGACGAGGATGATACGGAAGGCATGGCTTATTGGGAGAAATATTGCACCGATTCGGTGCAAGTTTCTTGCCTCATGCTTGGGACTATGATACCAGAACTCCAAAAGGATTTCGAGCATCATAGTGCATATGACATGATCACACAGTTGAAGGAGGTGTTCCTTCAACAAGCTCATGTTGAGCGCTTTGAAACGGTCCGAGCCCTTCATGCATGTCGGATGGATGACTCCCAATCCGTTTCATCTTATGTCCTTAAGACGAAAAGCCTAATTGATTAAGTGAACCGTCTAAACTGCAACGTGTCTAATGAATTAGCCACAGACCTTATCCTTAATTCCTTGTCAAAGATGTTTGACACATTTGTAATGAATTACAACATGAATGGATGGGATAAGAGCATTGGCGAATTACATGCCATGCTAAAGACGGCCGAGGCGAGCATGGGTAAAAGGGCTTCACCCATGTTTATGATCAATGAAGGCTGGTCCAAAAACAATAACACTTCTAAGCCGAAAGCAGCTAAGAGGAAAGGACCCGCCTACTAAGGCAAGGGAAAGGGAAAGGAGAAGATGGTTACCCCAACCAACAATAGCAAGAAGCAAAAGGTTGTCGGTAAAGCTAACCCCAAGGAAGATCCGTGCTTTGGTTGCGATGAAATGGGTCACTGGAAACGCAACTGCCCGGTCTACCTCAAGGAGTTGAAAGAAAAGAGGGATGCAGGGTAAACCTCAGGTAATGTATACATGGTATACGTTGTGCTTAGTGTTACTTCTTCTAAAACATGGGTATTAGACACAGGATGTGGAACTTATATTTGAAATTCTTTGCAGGGGTTCAAAAGAAGTAATCAAGATGCGGGAACAACAAGTATCTTCATGGGAAATGGAGCAACGGTGCAAGTGCAAGCTCAAGGAGACTTTGTTTTAAAGCTACCAAGTGGTTTGGAGCTTATTTTGAAAAATGTTTTGTATGCACCCGATTTATCACGAAACATTATTTCTGTATCCCGTTTGAAACAATATGGTTTTAATTTTAATTTCATTAATGATGATATCCATGTTTCTCTAGATAATGTGTTCTATTTTAAGGCTTCGCCTTCGAATGGTATTTATGAATTGGTTCATGATGACACATCATACAATAGCTCAATATACCATGCAAACACCAAGAAACTCAAAAGGGATTTGAGTGATTCCTACTTATGGCATTGTTGTCTTGGTCACATAAACAAGAACCGAATGCATACACTTCAAAAGAATGGCCTTTTGAAATCAAGTGAGCTAGACTCATTTGATGTATGTGAATCTTGTTTACAAGGCAAAATGACCAAAGCACCTTTCAAAGGGACCTATGAAAGGGCTAAACACTTATTAGGATTAATACATTCGAATGTATGTGGACCTTCTAAGCCCATGACTAGGAAAGGTGAAAGATACTTCGTCACTTTCATTGATGACTTCAGTCATTTCGGATATGTCTATTTATTAAGGCACAAGGACGAAACTTTTGAAGCATTCAAAGAATATCAAAACGAAGTACAAAATCAACTCAATAAGACAATTAAGGTACTTCGTACCGATAGAGGAGGTGAATACCTAAGCGATGCCTTCCAAGATCATCTTAGAAGTTGTGGGATTATCTCGCAACTTACTCCTCCTGGAGCACCACAACTTAATGGAGTATCCAAAATGAGGAAACGGACCCTAATGGATATGGTTCGATCTATGATGGCTAGAAGCTCGTTGCCTCTATCATTTTGGGGTTATTTTCTATGCTACGCGGCTCGTATTCTAAATATGGCCCTAACCAAGAAAGTGGAACGAACTCCTCATGAGATGTGGTTTGGAAAACCTCAATCTCTATCATACTTAAAGGTATGGGGATGTGAAGCTTATCCTAAGCGTTACGTCCCTAATAAGTTGAATGCTCGATCCACGAAATGTATCTTCATAGGATATCCCAAGGATGATATGGGATACTATTTCTATGATCCAACCGAGCAAAATGTATTTGTTGCTCGAAAAGCTGAATTCCTTGAAACTAAGTTCCTAATGGAAGGAAATAGTGAAAGGAAGATAGAAGTTGAAGAGGTTCAAGATCAAGTAGATGATACACAATTAGTTGACACTAGCACTCAACATGAAAATGTTGAGAGTGATCAAATGGATGATCAAAATACACAAGACGTTCGCAGATCTGGTAGGATTAGTAATCCTCCTGAGAGATACGGGTTTCTCATGGATGGTTGCTATGTGGTTGATTTGGATGAACCAACAAACTACCAAAATGCTTTATCAAGGATTGATAAGGATAAATGGCAGGAAGCCATGAACGCTGAGATGCAATCCATGTATGACAACCAAGTTTGGGAACTTGTTGAACAACCTACTGGCTCAAGGCTAGTTGATTGTAAATGGCTTTTCAAAATGAAAACCGACATACATGGAAACTTGGATACATATAAAGCTAGACTTGTAGCAAAAGGTTTCACTCAAACTCAAGGGGTTGACTATGATGAAACTTTTTCGCCTGTGGCAATGCTAAAGTCTATTAGGATATTACTCGCCATTGCTGCTCATTATGATTATGAAATATGGCAAATGGATGTCAAGACCGCTTTCCTAAATGGACATCTTGAGGAAGATGTCTATATGGTTCAGCCTGAAGGTATTGTTGATCCGAAATATCCTAAAAAGGTATGCAAGTTAAAGAAGTCAATCTACGGATTGAAACAAGCATCTAGAATGTGGAATCATTGTTTTAATGAGGAGGCCAAGAAATTTGGCTTCATTAAAAATGGTGATGAAGCTTGTGCATACAAGAAAGCTAGTGGGAGCACAATCATGTTCCTTGTACTATATGTGGATGATATATTGTTATTTGGAAATGATATTCCGGCAATGTAAGGTGTTAAAACTTGGCTAAGTAAATGCTTCTCCATTAAGGATCTTGGAGAAGCACAATACGTTTTGGGGATTGGGATCTACAGGGATAGACCCAAGAAACTGATAGGTTTGAATCAAAGTGCATACATTGAAAAGATCTTGAAAAGATTCAAGATGGTGAACTCTAAGAAAGGTTTGGTACCTATTCAAAAGGGAATGCTTCTTAGTTCATCTTAGTGCCCTACCACGAAAGATGAACAAGAGAGAATGAAGAAAGTCCCATATGCATCTGCTATTGGGTCAATCATGTATGCAATGATATGCACTAGACCGGATGTGTCATGCGCTCTTAGCTTAACAAGCAGATACCAGAATAACCCAGGAAATAGTCTTTGGATTGCTGTCAAAAGTATATTGAAATACCTTAGGAGGACTAAGGATATGTTTCTAATATATGGGTCTGGTGAGGAGGAACTCGCTGTAAAAGGTTACGTGGACGCGAGTTTCTAAACTGATCGAGATGATTCTCGATCACAATCCAGTTATGTCTTCACATTAAATGGAAGTGAGATCTCTTGGAAGAATTCAAAACAGGATGTTGTTGCATTATCCACTACAGAGTCAGAGTATATTGCCGCCTCATTGGCAGCTCAGGAAGCTGCATGGATGAAGAAATTCATTGACGACTTAGGAGTAGTCCCTTCCATTCAGGACCCTCTTGAGATCTTTTGTGACAACGAGGGAGCGCTTTCTCAAATCAAGGAACCTCGTGCTCACCAAAAGACCCGTCACATTGAGCGGAGATTCAACTACATAAGGGATGAAGTTAAAAAGGGAAAGATATGTATTTGCAAAGTTCACACAGATCTTAATATAGCAGATCCTCTCACGAAGCTCTTACATGGAGCAAAACATGCAGGACATGTTTGTACATTAGGGCTTCGATATTCTAGTGATTGGTCATGATCTGTTTTAAGTATTGTAACGGAACAAAATTGTTCAAACTCATTAATATAATTATGGTATCAATTTATTTTGAGTCAGGTTCCTATTTTGCATATTTTATCCATGAATAAGTAATTATTCTAAATTCCGTAGTCGATCACATTTGTGGGAGCAAGTGTGAGGTTTAGACTATTATGAACTTGGATTGGTATACATTCGCGTCATGAATGTGAGGAAAGGTTGCAACCAAGGTTCATAGATATTTGTGGGATACAAATATTGGAAGACCCGCCCTCAAGATTTACTAAATGGAGCCTTTGTGGTTGATCACATGTAATCTTGAGTAAAGGCGAATATCATTGTATCCTGTGACCTGAGATACATATTGGGTTCGGATATTTACCAAGTATTGTGCCTTGATTCTTTCCTTCGCTATTCTGAAATATGGTAGTTCATAAGGAAGAGCTCATGTATAATACAAAGTATATATATAGGACGTATGTAGTCAAGATGGAATTTGTCCCTCTTATTCGTTGAGAGTCAGATGTCTAAGGCCTGATAAAGTTAAATCTATAAGAGAGTGATCACTCTGCATCTCTTGGATTTAACATGACATCTAGTATGAAAGGATAAATGAAAGATTCACCTATTCATATTCGAGATGGGAACTCGAAAGGGATGTTGTTATTGAATGGCATAAAGTCATAACATATTGGGGGTGATGGATGGTCGTTAGGTGGTATCCATCACTTGCATTAATTTCTTATGTTTCTCGTGCAAGTGGGAGATTGAAGGTACTTCGTATGCCCGAGAGACATATTAAATTAATGCGGCTAATGTGTTATGATCCAAGTCGGGTCATACCCAATAACAAACTTACCGACACCTTATTAGTATTTGATCTTAACGATTGAATCATTGATTAAATACGCGACACTTAAATTTTAAGGAAAAGGTTTCTTAAATAATATTACTTGATATGTTTATATGAGTTATGGAATAACTTATATAACAAGGATTTAATTATTTATAGGTTAAATAATTAATTAAGTTATGTTACATTTTATAAAATTGGTTTTATAAAATATACATAACAAATAATATACAAGTTTATAATATGTGTTTTATAAAAACTAATTTTATAAATTCAGTTTTTTTATAAAAGTATATTATAACATGATCCTTGGTAGTGGCATTGGGAGTTCAAGACACATGCTAGAGATTCTTCATTGAATGGCCCATACTTTTCCAAGTATCTATAAGCATGCTCCTTGACTAAAAGCTATAGAAACATGCAAACATATCAAGTTGTTGAGCAAAAAAAACTGCACTCTGCAGCTGTTTCTGGCCGTGGCCTTTGGAGGTCAAAAGGAGATCATTTTTCTTCTTTGAAAGCTAGATTTTCAAGTGTAATTAAATCCTAACTAAAGGCTAGGGTGTTGGTGATAAGTTTGGGGTATAATCACTTGAGGTTTCATTGTTTTGAGGCTTCATTCATCATCATTCTTGGAGCTTGCTGCTGTCCAGAATATAGGGTGCGAAAGAAGTGGGTTTCAAGCTTAGTTTGCTAGCTCATTAAGGTTCTAAAGCCTAATTAAATCAAGGGTGTATTGGTGCATTGTTTCATCAACCTTATCATCTTCTTGTTCTTTAAACTCACCCTCAATTAACTTGAGGAGGTAACACTTTCTTCCTTCTTGTTATATGTATATATATGTAAGCATTTATCCATGACTTGATATTAATATGGAATTTAACGAAATGGCTTAACATATGTACTTGTTCTCTAAATGCTTCCGCTTGCTTTAACTTTCTTAAAATTGGTTTTAATGATTGTGTAAACTACAAGGACATGTTGTTTTAAAATGTAAAATTCCATCTTGATCGCCATTTGGATCAAACTTTCCGAGGCTGTCAAAATCGTTAAGCACATAGCATATACAACCAAAGACACGGAAATATTTGACATTCGGGCGTCTACCATATAATAACTTGTATGGAGTTTTATCAAAACGTTTATTAACAATACAACGATTTTGGGTATAGCATGCAGTTGAAATGGCCTCCCCCACATTTTTAGAGGTAGTTTGGAGTAAGCAAGCATCGTTCGAGCTGCTTTGCACAACGTACGATTACGTCGTTCGACTACTCCATTCTATTGGGGGGTCCTAGTAGCAGAGAACTGATGTTCAATGCCTTGGTCTTCAAATAACTATCAAGCGGGTCATTCTTAAATTCCGTCCCATTATCAGTTCGAATGCTCTTAACATGTTTGTTAAAAGAGCGTTGAGTCTTTTTAATGAACTCAATGATAATGGCGGGGGTTTCTGACTTAGTTCGCAAAAGAAAAATCCATGTAAACCGGGTATAGTCATCGACAATAACAAGCACATGTTTCTTGCCACCGAGGCTAGAAATACGCATGGGTCCACATAAGTCCATATGCAATAATTGCAAAGACGATGAAGTACTGGAGTTTTGCTTAAGCGGATGATTAGTCCGTTTCAGCTTACCCATCGCACATGATGGACACAAATGATGCTTATCATATTGAAAGGTTGGAATACCATCAACTAAGTCTTTAGAGACTAGTCGATTGATAACCTTGTAATTCAGGTGTGACATCCGATGATGCCATAACCATGAATTTTCTTTGGTAGAACGAGTAGCCAAACACATGGTTGTATGTGAAGGTGCATCATTGAGGTCAATAGTATATAGTGAAGCACAACGTTTACCAACAAGAAGATCATTTCCTTCGGTGGATTGCACCGAGCATTGTCGACGTTCAAACAGAACTTTAAGATCTCCATCACAGAATTGACTTACACTAAATAAACTGCACCCCAAACCTTCAACATATGAAACCCGTTTGATTGTTATGCCATTTTGCACATAATCTCCATAACCCGTTATCGCTGCAATTTCATCATTTCCAAATGTAACCGTTCCTAGGAATTTGTCAATGAAGTTAACAAGCAAGGATTTATCGCCCGTCATGTGTCGAGAACAATCGGAATCAATATACCAAACACAGACATCGAAACCCTGTCAATGTGAATTTCCTAGAGTTTAGGTACCCAAAGATTCTTGGGTCCTTTTCGGTTAGTACCAGCAATAAACTTTGGATCAACGATGAAATAATCACGTAAAGCATCATGCAGTTTAGACAATAAAGCATCATTTAAAACCACATTACATGAAGCATCATACGTAATATCAAGTTTTACATCATTATCAGAAGTCTTAACACACAACTTATTCCAAGTAGATGTTTTGTTCACAGACGAAAATTGAAAAACATGAGATGATTTCCTAGGCCGACTAGCAGATTGCATTGGTTTGGTTGCTACTTTCTTAGTCGTGGACTTAGGAACCCATACAGATTTGTAATTCAAGTTTGGATTATGACCTGTGACACGAAAAACACCTTTGTTAGTTAGACGTCCAAACTTTTCAGTTAACACATGAGATGATTGATTTTACGAAATCTCCAATTTGATTTTACGTTCTTTTGCATCATACTCACTTAAACCAGGTTTAGGACTTGTGTGTTGTGTGGACTTAACTGATGTCGTTAAAAGACTCGCTTTTGAAGTTTTTGTCATTGGAATCATAGGAATCTTTTCAGTTGACATAGAACCATCGGGAGAATGAACATTTTTGACAACAAATTGAGTTGTAGAAACAACTTTTGAATCACGATTGCCAAATTGAGAACGTAGAGGATTTTTAAGAATAGTAATGGGTTTTACATCCTTAAATGTTGTTGTTCCCTTCCCCTTCTTAGTAATCCCACCAATACATTCAAGCACATTGGCTTCAACATTAGACGATTGCTTAAGTGTGTTAGTCTGTTTCAGTTGAATTATCTTTTGTTTTAAGTTTTTAATCTCAAGACATAATTCTTCAGCAGAAACTATCACTTCACCCTCCTTAAAAGCATAGGTACATTCTTTCTTAGGCAGTGAAGGCAATTTATCACACAAAGCAAGCATTTGTTCTAATGATTGGCACTTAAGTTGCAAGTCAATATTCTCCTGTTCTAGTTGAGCTACTATACGATTCAAATTACGTACAGCAGGCAAATGTAAATAATAATCATGCAAAGGATGAAGTTGACTTTCAAAATCTATCAAAGGTTCAATGATTGGTTCATTATAAGGTTCTACTTTTTCATCTAAAGAATTTTGACCTAGAGATTCTGTCTCAAAGAAAACAGTTAGTTCATGTGCTAGGTCTTCACGGAAAACATCATCTGGACATACAGGTAAAGCAGGTAGAATTTGTTTCACATCAAAAGTTGCTTCATCAAACACCTCATTTATGTTAACAATGCTAGAACTAGGTTTGTTAAACACTTCATTCTCAAGCATTAAAATGTACTTCTCTAGCATGAGTGTAGGAATGTAAACCAATCTACGTGTTGACACATAATTAGCACATTGCACATTCTTTTGAGTTTCAATAAGTTCCTTCAAGAAATCAGGATTTGATTTACCCATTTTTGCATTAATTTTCACATACATTAAGCTAATTTGATCATATTTTTTAGATTTGTGATTAACAATAATATCATCAAAATCAGCATCAGAAGCATGCACAAAATGCGGTGGTAAACCAGCTTGAAAGTAATCAGAATGATATAATCCTGGAATCTTTTTGGAAGCTCCATCTAAGATCTTAGGATCTTCATAACCCAACCCCCACTTTTCACCATGAATCGTTTTTGGTCTGTTCATGAAAATTGTTTGTTTTGAAAGTTCTAAATCAATGATAGCTTTAGATTGCTCTGTACGATAGAGTTTTTCCTCATATCGAGCAAGTTGAGCTTTCATTAGAACAAACTCTTTTGACAACGAAGAAATTTCAGTGTCTTTTTCAATTATGGCATTTTCCAAATGAATAATTTTCTTGTTTAGCTTTGAAAGTGTGGGTTTATGTTGGTTTTTTAAATCAGAAAGATCTTTTTCTAAGAATTGAACTTTTTCTGCAAGTCGTTCAGATTTTAAACGATAATCAGTTCATTCGACTTTAATCGGATGAATTGTCTTCTTAAGATCTTCCAACTCAGTTTCCATAGAGCTGAGTTGGAGAGTCAATCGTTGCACAACCGTTTGCAATTTGGATGAGGAAGGTCTGGTCTCATTTAGTTTGATTTTATCTTTTAAAATCTTGTTTTCAGATTTTTAAGCCTTTGACTTCTTTTGACATTGAGACCAGATTCTTCATCAAGTCATTTTGCATTTTTATAAAATCAGGTGAGATTTCAGTTGATTGTACCTCATCATCGTCAGATGTTGAGTCAGAATTCTCCAATGCTTCCTTAGCTTTGATGAGCTTAGTCACCTTGCAAACATTTGCATGTTCCACCTCTGAGTCTGAATCATCAGTCCAGTTAAACCAAGTATCATCAACCGGTTTCAGCTCTCCCCCAGTTTCCACAATCTTAGCCATCAATATTTTCTTCTTGTAGTAAGCTGCATCCTTCTTCTTATGTATCTTGCACTCACGAGAGTAATGACCAGCTTTGCCACAATTAAACAGATTGAATCTTCCTTCTTGGAATCATCAGCACATTGTTGTTTGGATTGATCAGCTTTCTTGTAGTACGAGGAAGATGATGAATTTTTACGTTGATTACTTGATTTGCCTTTAAACTTGTGTTTGTTCAAGGCATTTGTGAACATGGCTGCCATCTTGACTAATTCAAAGTGAGAATCATCAACATCAGAAAGATTCAACTCTTCAGAATTAGTTGATTCTTCAACAAGCACTTTCTTCGACAAGCTTTTGGAAAATGATTTGCTCTTCTTTTTGGCAATTAGGGCAAGAGAATCGTCCAGAGAAGTCTCTTTCCTTCGTTCTTGAAGTTTAGACACTTCAGGTTGGTAATGAAATGTCCCGTTCATATTGATTATAAACGTTCCATATTAATTGATTTCGTCGCGAGGTTTTGACCTCTATATGAGACGTTTTTCAAATACTGCATTCATTTTTATAACAACCATAACCTTTATTTTATCTATAAAGGTTTAAAAAGCATTACGTAGATTATCAAATAATGATAATCTAAAATATACCGTTTACACACGACCATTACATAATGGTTTACAATAAGAATATATTACATCAAAAATAAGTTTCTTGAATGCAGTTTTTACAAAATATCATACAAGCATGGACTCTAAATCTTGTCCTTATTTTAGTATACAACAGCGGAAGCTCTTAATAATCACCTGAGAATAAACATGCTTAAAACTTCAACAAAAATGTTGGTGAGTTATAGGTTTAACCTATATATTATCAAATCATAATAATAGACCACAAGATTTCATATTTCAATATACATCCCATACATAGAGATAAAAATCATTCATATGGTGAACACCTGGTAACCGACATTAACAAGATGCATATAAGAATATCCCCTATCATTCCGGGAAATCCTTCGGACATGATAAAAACAACATCGAAGTACTAAAGCATCCGGTACTTTGGATGGGGTTCGTTAGGCCCAATAGATCTATCTTTAGGATTCGCGTCAATTAGTAGATCAGTTTACTAATTCTTAGGTTACCAAGCAAAAGGGGCATATTCGGCTTCGATCGTTCACCAATATAATGTAGTTTCAATTACTTATGTCTATTTCGTAAAACATTTATAAAATTGCATGTATTCTCATCCTAAAATATTAGATTTTTAAAAGTGGGACTATAACTCACTTTCACAGATTTTTACTTCGTCGGGAAGTAAGACTTGGCCACTGGTCGATTCACGAATCTATAACAAATATGTACATATATATCAAAGTATGTTCAAAATATATTTACAACATTTTTAATACGTTTTTAATGTTTTAAGTTTATTAAGTCAGCTGTCCTCGTTAGTAACCTACAACTAGTTGTCCACAATTAGATGTACAGAAATAAATCAATATAAATTATCTTGGATCAATCCACGACCCAGTGTATACAAGCCTCAGGCTAGATCACAACTCAAACTATATATATTATTTTGGAATCAACCTCAACCCTGTATAGCTAACTCCAACATTACTGCATATAGAGTGTCTATGGTTGTTCCAAAATATATTATATAGATGGGTCGATATGATATGTCAAAACATTGTATACGTGTCTATGGTATCCCAAGATTACATAATATATATTAGATTACATGAATAATACAATATAAGTTTGTTAAGTTATGATTTGTATAGAATTGTTACAATATTTCCCGTAGCTACAACAATAAAAAAAAAATATCCAATCTTGTTTTACCCATAACTTCTTCGTTTTAAATCCGTTTTGAGTGAATCAAATTGCTATGGTTTCATATTGAACTCTATTTTATGAATTTAAACAGAAAAAGTATAGGTTTATAGTCGGAAATAAAAGTTACAAGTCGTTTTTGTAAGAGGTAGTCATTTCAGTCGAAAGAATGACGTCTTGATGACCATTTTGAAAAACATACTTCCACTTTGAGTTTAACCATGATTTTTGGATATAGTTTCATGTTCATAAGAAAAATAATTTTCCCAGAAGAACAACTTTTAAATCAAAGTTTATCATAGTTTTTAATTATCAAACCCAAAACAGCCCGCGGTGTTACTACGACGGCGTATGTCTGGTTTTACGGTGTTTTTCGTGTTTCCAGGTTTTAAATCATTAAGTTAGCATATCATATAGATATATAACATGTGTTTAGTTGATTTTAAAATTCAAGTTAGAAGGATTACCTTTATTTGCGAACAAGTTTAGAATTAACTAAACTATGTTCTAGTGATTACAAGTTTAAATCTTCGAATAAGATAGTTTTATATGTATGAATCGAATGATGTTATGAACATCATTACTACCTCAAATTTAGTAGGTAAACCTACTGGAAGTGACAAGAAATGATCTAGCTTCAAAGGATCTTGGATGGCTTGAAAGTTCTTGAAGTAGGATCATGATACAAAAACAAGTTCAAGTAAGATTTTTACTCGAATTAAGATAGTTTATAGTTATAGAAATTGAATCAAAGTTTGAAATATGATTATTATCTTAAATAAGAAAGATAACCTACTGTAAATAACAAAGGTTTCTTGATCTTAGATTATTACTTGGAATGGATTAGAAAGCTTGGATGTAAACTAGTAAACTTGAAAGGATTTTCGAAGTGTTCTTGAAGTGTTCTTCCTAAGATGATTATAGCTTGATTCTTGAAGTAATTTTTGATGAAGATGATGATTAGATACTGGAAAAATTCATTCATAAGTGTGTATGTGTGTGTGTCGAGAGAGAATTAGAAAGAGAATTGGAAGTGAAATGGAGTGAATGATGAGTGGTAAGTGGTGAGTGGTGAGTGGGGTTAAAAGGAGTTCTAGTTAGTTGACTAGCTCATGGTAGAAGTTAAAATTGATTAGTCATACATGACATAATCAAGAGTGGAATCCCATGCTAGTTCCTATTGGTATATACCCACAGTAAGTACGTCTAGAAGCTGTGTATAATACGGGTATGAATACGACTAGAATTTTTGATGAAAAAAAAAGAATGGGAATGTAACTGTACCCATTTTCATTAAGTATGAGTGTTTTGATATATATCTTGAAGTCTTCCAAAAGTATATTAATACATCTAAATACACTACATGTATATACATTTTAACTGAGTCGTTAAGTCATCGTTAGTCGTTACATGTAAGTGTTGTTTTGAAACCTTTAAGTTAACGATCTCATTTAATGTTGTTAATCCATTGTTTATTATATCTAATGAGATGTTAAATTATTATATTATCATGATATTATGATATATTATTATATCTTAATATGATATATATACATTTAAATGTCGTTACAATGATAATTGTTACATATATGTCTCCTTTCGAAATCCTTAAGTTAGTAGTCTTGTTTTTACATATGTAGTTAATTGTTAACATATATAATTATCATTTTATCATGTTAAATATAGTGTAACAATATCTTAATATGATACATATGTATTTAGTAAGACGTTGTAATAACGATAATCGTTATATATATCGTTTCGACTTTCTTAACTTAGTAGTCTCATTTTTATATATATAACTCATTATTAATATACTTATGGAGATACTTACTTATCATAATCTCATTTTAACTATATGTATATCTATATATATAACGTCATGTCGTTTTTACAAGTTTTAACGTTCGTGAATCGTCGGTCAACTTGGGTGGTCAATTGTCTACATGAAACTCATTTCAAATAATCAATTCTTAACAAGTTTGATTGCTTAACATATTGGAAACACTTAATCATATAAAATCAATTTCATTTAATATATATAAACATGGAAAAGTTCGAGTCACTACAGTACCTACCCGTTAAATAAATTTCGTCCTGAAATTTTAAGCAGTTGGAGGTGTTATCGTATCTTCTGGAAATAAGTGCGGGTATTTCTTCTTCATCTGATCTTCTCATTCCCAGGTGAACTTGGGTCCTCTATGAGCATTTCATCGAACCTTAACAATTGGCATTTTGTTTTGCTTAAGTCTTTTAACCTCACGATCCATTATTTCGACGGGTTCTTCGATGAATTGAAGTTTTTCGTTAATTTGGATTTCGTCTAACGAAATAGTGAGATCTTCTTTAGAAAAATATTTCTTCAAATTCGAGACGTGGAAGGTGTTATGTACAGCTACAAGTTGTTGAGGTAACTCAAGTCGGTAAGCTACTGGTCCGACACGCTCAATAATCTTGAATGGTCCAAAATACCTTGGATTTAATTTCCCTCATTTACCAAATCGAACAACGCCTTTCCAAGGTGCAACCTTAAGCATGACCATCTCTCCAATTTCAAATTCTATATCTTTTCTTTTGATGTCGGCGTAGCTCTTTTGTCGACTTTGGGCGGTTTTCAACCGTTGTTGAATTTGGATGATCTTCTCGGTAGTTTCTTGTATTATCTTCTGACCCGTAATCTGTCTATCCCCCACTTCACTCCAACAAATCAGAGACCTGCACTTTCTACCATCAAGTGCTTCAAACGGAGCCATCTCAATGCTTGAATGGTAGCTGTTGTTGTAGGAAAATTCTACTAACGGTAGATGTCGATCCCAACAGTTTCTGAAATCAATAACACATGCTCGTAGCATGTTTTCAAGCGTTTGTATCGTCCTTTCACTCTGCCCATCAGTTTGTGGATGATAGGCAGTACTTATGTCTAGACGAGTTCCTAATGCTTGCTGTAATGTCTGCCAGAATCGTGAAATAAATCTTCCATCCCTATCAGAGATATAGAGATTGGTATTCCATGTCTGGAGACGACTTCCTTCAAATACAGTCGTGCTAACTTCTCCATCTTGTCATCTTCTCTTATTGGCAGAAAGTGTGCTGATTTGGTGAGACGATCAACTATTACCCAAATAGTATCAAAACCACTTGCAGTCCTTGGCAATTTGGTGATGAAATCCATGGTAATGTTTTCCCATTTCTATTCCGGGATTTCGGGTTGTTGAAGTAGACCTGATGGTTTCTGATGCTCTGCTTTGACCATAGAACACGTTAAACATTCCCCTACGTATTTAGCAACATCGACTTTCATACCTGGCCACCAAAAATGTTTCTTGAGATCCTTGTACATCTTCCACGTTCCAGGATGTATTGAGTATCTGGTTTTATGAGCTTCTCTAAGTACCATTTCTCTCATATCTCCAAATTTTGGTACCCAAATTCTTTCAGCCCTATACCGGGTTCCGTTTTCCCGAATATTAAGATGCTTCTCCGATTCTTTGGGTATTTCATCCTTTAAATTTCCCTCTTTTAAAACTCCTTGTTGTAACATCCCGCGTTTTTCCGTTTACTTTCCGTTATTTATTTAAAGTCCGTTATATGATTATAACATCTTTCGTTAATAAGCGTTTTAAAAATATCTCGTTTAGGTAATTCACGCAACCGCAACCGAACTCGAGGGACTAGTTTCGCCAAGGGAGCAAAGATGTGACTAGCTTTTAACTAGTCAACACCCACCTCCCATTTCTTTTCCATTTTCATTTTCATTTTCTTTTCATACTTCCACATTTTCTTTCAATTCTCCATTTCAAAGATTTATCATCTAAATCAAATCGATCAAGCTTCAATCCAAACAAATTGCATATTTGGAATCCTTGCAACTTCCTCTTCGATTCCATACTGATTTCATTACATTTGGGTAACTTTCTAAAATCACTAGATTTAGTGTTCTTGATGTTTTTAACTTATAAAGTTGTTAGTTAGTGTCTATGGCTCAAGTCTAACATGAATATATGATTTATATGCTCGATCTCGTGGTTTTAGTGTATCTAGCATGAACATGAATAGTGGTGTTTGATTTTGAGTTTTGGATGATTTAATGTTGTTGTTATGATAAAGTGCAATTATTAAATGTGTTCCTAGTATCACTAGCTTCAATTTGATGTGTAGGTTGCTTTAGAAAGCTTCATGAACTTGAATATTGATTTTGGTGAATTTGGGTTAGGGTTTGAGGAATTTGAAATGGACTTTTGATGCTTTGAATGACATGAAACGGCATATCATTCATGTAAATTGGTTGCCGAATCATCGAATTTCATTTATGAACTTGAATGCATTTAATGAGGAGCTTTGAATGTGATTTTGGTTGTTGTAAAAGTAAATGTGATTGATGAAATGTATTTAGTTGTTTTCCTTGACAAAATACATTTCCGATGATATAAGATACATGCTTTGGTTGTTTGCGGGTCGTAAATGGTGATTGTTTGAGGTTAGGTTCGTGCATAAAACTTAAAAACTGCCAGAATTCCCTGCACAGGTAATGGCGCGGCGCGCCATATGCTCGCGCGGCGTGCCAAAGTGGGCTGTCCAATTTGGTCAAATTATGAAAAATGTTTGCCATGCTATGGACCTCCGATTCACATATAACTTGTTCTAACATGCTTATACATGATTAAAAACCTCAGAAAAATAGTTCGGGACCCGACCCGAACGTGTTGACTTTTTCGTTGACTTTGACCGACCAAAGTTTGACTTTTTTGTCAAACTTAACCAAATGATTGTGCAATCTTTCTAACTTGTTTCTATACTAGTATCTTGCATGAAACTTGACAATTTGATTCACATGCTACATAATCGAGTCGTAACGAGCCATAGGACCAATTGAACATCTTTGACCTATCGTGTTTACTGTTATTGATACGACCTATTTTTTTAGGTCAAGACTAGCATTGTCCTTTGCACACGTTACTTTGTGAAGTACTTTTCATAAATGCACTCAAGGTGAGATCATAGTCCCATCTTTCAAACAACTTTTATGCTTTAAACTATGGGATGAGAAACATATACGTATCATGCTTTTACACTTTGAACACAAGTACAAAAATGAACATTCCACGTACGGGTTTGAACAAAAATCCTCAATTCAATTATCATTAGTTATACGTGTAAACGTGAACTTATATTATGTGATCACATGGGCTTGACGAGCCTCATTCGGACAGTTCGCTACCGTTAGCGGATGAAATATATTTTCGAGTCTAGGGTATGTTCTGACACTACGCAAAGGGTGCAAAATAGTTAAGTTTGATAATTGGGTGCCCGCGAAACAAATAACAACTTTGGAATGCAAATGATTTTGATAATCATATTATATTAAATCTTGTGGTTCAAATGCAACGTTTACTAAAACACCTATGATTTCACCAACGTTTTCGTTGACAGTTTTCTATATGTTTTGTCAGGTCCTTGAACGCTACTTGATACATGCTTCCACACTTTTTTTGATACTTGCTTGGATGTCGAGTATACATGCATAGTTGGAGCGTCTTTTGACAACTTTTAAATTGTGTCGCATAGGTTTCATTCGTACGTTAAACTTTGTAATGTAACTAGTCTTTGAGCTACTTTTATAACCTTGAAACATCCTTTTTACTTATGAAATGAATGCGACATATTTTGGTCAAACGTCATGTTAAAGACTTATGACCATGTAACGGGACCTAAGTAGTCGACGCCGTCAAACATGATTTGGTTAGGTCACTACAGATGGTATCAGAGCGTTGGTTGTAGGGATTTAGAGTTCATTGGTGTCAACCATGAGTCATAGGGTACATTAGTTAGTCTAGACTACAACCGGCATATAGACTTGAAGTAGGAATTACTTGACTACTTGTGCATTTATACTTGAATGTTTCTACTCATATCTACTCTTATTTCATCTTAATCTCACGTCATTTAATTTAATTAACACGCCACCTTGACTTAGTGAAATAATGTCGAATGCACATATGAATTAGGGTAATATAATTTCCGGGATTATATTACGGTGACTCATATGAACGTTCCGACATTATGGCATAAAGAATTTAAGGCGAGTCAAGGAAAATTTTTCTCTATCCTTATTCCATATCATGATTAGTATTATTGAAAATACTAATCAACGGTATTCTTGTGTTTTGAAGGAACAATGCCTCCTCATCGTGTGCCACGCCATGAGACTCCCGAACAAGCTCTACAACGAATGATAGCCACCGTCGTGGATGCGGCCATGGTCGGTCCCTCCTCCAACAACAACAATAACAACCACAACAACAACAATCAAGGGGCCGGTAACTCAAGCGAAGGGTGCTCCTGATAATGCTAAAAACGAACATATATTTCATAGCATTATTCCTCAAGAAAGACAAGCTTTTAGTTGCAATTGTTCTATTTACAAGTGATATTCGTTTAAATAATAAAAGGTGAAGACAAAAGACAGATTCGACGAATTGAAGACACAAACGACCAAAAAGCTCAAAAGTACAAAAGACAATCAAAGAGGTTCCAATTATTGATAAGAAACGTCTCGAAATTACAAGAGTACAAGATTCAAAACGCAAAGTACAAAATATAAAATTGTACGCAAGGCCGTTCGAAAATCCGGAACCGGGACCAGAGTCAACTCTTAACGCTCGACGCAACGGACTAAAAATTACAAGTTAACTATGCATATAAATATAATATAATATATAATTAATTATATTAATTATATATATATTATATATATATATTATAAAACCGTCGGCAGAGAAACTCCAAGGGTGTGAGCTGTAAATACATTCTCCGCGACTCCGGAGTTTGAAGGCAAAATTCACCGCGAGTCGCGGAGCCCCAAAAATCAACTCTGGCTATAAAGCAAACCGAATTCTGATCATTTTTCATATTCTATTTCTCTCTTCTCTCATATATACGATATATATATATATAATTTATATTTTAATTTTAATTTTAATTATAATTCTAATAATAAGGGTATGTTAGCGAATGTTGTAAGGGTGTAAGTCGAAATTCTGTCCGTGTAACGCTACGCTATTTTTAATCATTGTAAGTTATGTTCAACCTTTTTATATTAATGTCTCGTAGCTAAGTTATTATTATGCTTATTTAAAACGAAGTAATCATGATGTTGGGCTAATTACTAAAATTGGGTAATTGGGCTTTGTACCATAATTGGGGTTTGGACAAAAGAATGACACTTGTGGAAATTAGACTATGGGCTATTAATGGGCTTTATATTTGTTTAACTAAATGAAAGTTTGTTAATGTTAATATAAAGATTTACAATTGGGCGTCCCTATAAATTACCATATACACTCGATCGGACACGATGGGCGGGGTATTTATATGTACGAATAATCGTTCATTTAACCGGACACGGGAATGGATTAATAGCCACTAGAATAATTAAAACAGGGGTGAAATTACATTCAAGGGTAATTGGTGTAATTGTTAACAAAGTAGTAAAACCTTGGTTTACACGCAGTCGATAACCTGGTGTATTCATTAAATAAAGTATTAAAACCTTGTTACAATTCGAATCCCCAATTAGTTGGAATATTTAACTTCGGGTATAAGAATAATTTGATGAGGACACTCGCACTTTATATTTATGACTGATGGACTGTTATGGACAAAAACCAGACGGACATATTGAATAATCCAGGACAAAGGACAATTAACCCATGAGCATAAAACTAAAATCAACACGTCAAACATCATGATTACGGAAGTTTAAATAAGCATAATTCTTTTATTTCATATTTAATTTCCTTTATTTTATATTTAATTGCACTTCTAATTATCGCACTTTTATTTATTGTTATTTAATCGCACTTTTAATTATCGTACTTTTTAATTATCGTAATTTTATTTTATCGCACTTTTATTATTCGCAATTTCATTATCGTTATTTACTTTACGCTTTAATTTAAGTCTTGTATTTATTTTATATTTTACATTATGTTTTAACTGCGACTAAAGTCTTAAAATCGACAAACCGGTCATTAAACGGTAAAAACCCCCCTTTATAATAATAATATTACTTATATATATATTTGTATTTTTAATAAAAGTAAACTAATATAGCATTGAGCTTTGTTTAAAGATTTCCCTGTGGAACGAACCGGACTTACTAAAAACTACACTACTGTACGATTAGGTACACTGCCTATAAGTGTTGTAGCAAGGTTTAAGTATATCCCATTCTATAAATAAATAAATATCTTGTGTAAAATTGTATCGTATTTAATAGTTTTTCCTAGTAAAATATAAACTATTTTATATACACCTCGCATAACATCAAGTATTTTTGGCGCCGCTGCCGGGGACTATCTTAAAAGCCGGAAGCGCAATGCTAATATAAAAAAAAAAAAAGATTTTTTGTTTACTTTTATTAAAATTCGTTTTTGTAAAAATACGTTTTAAAAATTCAAAAATATAAAAAGAAAAACAAAAATATAAGTATTTTTTTTAAGATTTTGTTAAATATTTAAGTTTTATAAGTTTCTTTATTTTTATTTTAGTTTATAAAAATATAAGTTTAATTTTAATATCTTTTATTTATATAAAAATTAAAAACAGAAAATAAAATAAATAAATAAAGAAAAACGCGTTGAAGATAAAACCTGTCAGCTGAATTCTGGAACCCCGCGACTCGCGGGGTTTGATGCAATAAATGCCGCGACTCGCGGAGCCTTTCTGACAGGCGACAAAAAACCCTAATTCAGCATTAATTACGGTAATTATTAATTAATTATTATTAAACCCTAATTATGTATTATTATTATAATTAGTTTTATTTTTATTTTTACTTTTTATTTAATTTATGTATTTAGTATTAATTAGTTTTATTAATTTGTAAAATTAATAGTTTTATTAAATAAATAATATAAAAATAATATTTTTATAAAAATTGTACTTTTTACAACTTTTTGTATATTTTTATATTTTGTCCCTTTTTAATCATTGTAGCGTAATATTTGTATTTTTCGCTCATATTTAATTTTAAACTTAGTTTTTGCTATAGTTATTTTTACTCCTAGATTTTTTAGGCTTTGCCGTAGAATTCCTTAAGTGCTTTTTCTTTAGACTAAGATTTAGGTGCTTTAGAATTTTGCGACGCCTTTTTAAGTTTTAGTTTCTTTTTAAGTTATTTCCATTTGGGATTTAGTTTTTCCTGTAAGCTTTAATATTTTTAGACCTTTTACTATGTACCAATTATCATTCCAATTAGTAATTTCAATTTGCGATTATAATTTTAAGTTAGTTGTAGTAATAAGGTTAGGTTAGTCAAGTATTTTTAAGTTTTTATAAGTTTCTTTTATTTTTCCGTCACCTTTTATTTTTCAACCATTTTTTCTTTTTCGACCTTTTGCGACGAACTCTTTTTCTCTCTTATTTCTCGCTATTCTAGTTTTTAGGACTTAGAATTTTTTCTACTTCTTATCTAAATTTCTTAAAATTACGAAAATTTATTTTGAGTGGTTAAATTGATAGACATCAAAATTTTCTGGTTCGTAGTAATAGTTGGATTTGTACGTGGACCGGGTTATTGGAGCCAAACAGTCCTCAATTATATTGAGACCAAACGAATCCTGCCCCTCTGCTGCATCTTTTGGCTATTCGAAACGTGGGCAAAATCAGAAAAGTCTATTGATTGGATAACTTATTATAATTTTTCTTTCCTTTTAAAAACTAATAGGATATTCAGTGAATGCACCGAGCAAGACGTTCATCACCTTTTGTACGTTCACCACCTGTAACTAGATCAAGACATTTAGCAAATATAACCGCCGTTGATTTTTCTTTAGAATCGTCATCCAGTCGACCAAGTACTTCAGTTCAAATTTCCGATAATCCATTTTTGGAACCCGACCTCACAATTGAGAATCCGGAAAATATTCAGGAACGGTTCGTAGATCCTGAACCACTAAACTTTCCTCCGGAACCACCAATCATTCAAACAGAGATTGTTGAGGAACGAACCATTAAATCAGAATCATCTAGTGATACCGATTCAACAAATTCAATTATGGAAAATCTGGAACCTTTAAGTATGGAAGACCGAATGAGAGCTAAACGCACTGGCCAAGGTCACGCAATTACTCATCCAGACATTAATGCGCCAGATTATGAAATCAAAGGACAAATTCTACACATGGTGACTAATCAATGCCAATTTAGTGGTGCGCCGAAGGAAGATCCAAATGAACATCTACGTACCTTTAATAGGATCTGCACACTATTTAAAATACGAGAAGTGGAGGATGAACAGATATATCTCATGTTATTTCCCTGGACTTTAAAGGGAGAAGCCAAAGATTGGTTGGAATCGTTACCTGAAGGGGCGATCGATACATGGGACGTTTTAATTGACAAATTTCTTAAACAATTCTTTCCTGCATCTAAAGCCGTAAGACTTCAAGCAGAAATTGTTACGTTCACACAGAAACCAAATGAAACTCTATATGAGGCGTGGACAAGATATGGAAAGTTATTAAGAGGATGTCCGCAACATGGTTTAGACACCTGTCAAATAGTACAAATATTCTACCAAGGATGCGACATCACTACAAGAAAAGACATAGATATAGCAGCTGGTGGTTCTATTATGAAGAAAACCGAAACTGATGCTTACAAAATTATTGATAATACTGCTTCCCACTCGCATGAGTGGCACCAAGAAAAAGATGACTAAGGATATTCACTCAATACGAATTAGTTGTGAGCAGTGTGGAGGACCACATTTGACAAAAGATTGTCTCAGTATTGAATTAACAATGGAACAAAGAGAGAATATTTCATACATAAACCAAAGGCCTGGAAATAATTATCAGAATAATTATCAACCGCCAAGACCGATTTACAATCAAAACCAGAATTATAACCGAAATATTCCATACAACAACCAACAAGGTCCTAGCAATCAACAAGTATCCAATAATACTTACAATCAGCAAAGACCTAATTTTCAAAACAAACCACCACAACAAACCGATGATTAAAAGCCGAATTTAGAAGATATGATGACGAAGCTAGTTGAAACTCAAACGCAGTTTTTCACATCTCAAAAACAAACCAATGAACAAAATGCTCAAGCATTTAGAAATCAACAAGCTTCTATTCAAAATCTGGAACAAGAAGTGAGTAACCTAGCAAGGTTAATAGGTGAAAGAAAACCGGGAAGTCTACCTAGCGATACAAATGCTAACCCCCGGAATGAAACAGCTAAAGCCATTACCACAAGAAGTGGTACAACACTTAAACCACCTGAAATACCTGTAACTTCTGATGAAACTATTCCTACTCCACAAGAACCACAACCTGATCAAGATAAGGAAAAAGAACCGGTAGTTGAAAAGGTTAATGAAGATAACACAGTTAAGGATAAACCTTATGTTAAACCATACCAACCACCACTTCCTTATCCGAGTAAAATGAAGAAAGAGAAACTTGAAGCCGAGCAATCCAAATTCTTGGATATGTTTAAACAGATAAATGTAAATCTTCCTTTCATTGATGTGATTTCAGGAATGCCTAGATATGCTAAATTCTTGAAAGATCTAATCTCAAATAGAAAGAAAATGGAAGAACTCTCGGCTGTTACTATGAATGCTAATTGTTCAGCAGTGCTGTTGAATAAGATACTAGAAAAATTATCTGATCCAGGAAGTTTCACAATTCCATGTTTTCTGGGTAGTCTTAGTTCAATAGAAGCATTGGCAGACTTAGGTGCTAGTATAAATCTAATGCCGTATTCACTATACACTAAACTAGACCTTGGAGAATTGAAACCAACCAGAATAAGCATACAACTAGCCGATAGATCAATAAAATATCCTAGAGGGATAATGGAGAACATGCTAGTTAAAGTTGGTACTTTAGTATTTCCAGTAGATTTTGTTGTTTTGGACATGGAAGAAGATTCTCAAGTTCCTCTCATATTAGGAAGACCATTCTTAAACACGGCTAAAGCAATGATAGACGTGTTCGGTAAGAAACTGACCCTAAGTATAGAGGATGAGAGTGTTACCTTTTCAGTTGATAGAGCAATGCAACAACCACAATCTGCAGATGATACATGTTATTATATTCAAACTATAGCTGCACATGCAGAATTATTAGAAGAATTTCCAGAATTACAAGGAACAGGAGAATGTTCTTTAGGAGAAGGTAATGAACCAATTGATGAAGCTGAAATGTTAGCTACACTTATAGCTAATGGATATGAACCAACAACAGAAGAAATTCAAATGCTAAAAGAAGAAGACAGATATCGATATAAATCATCAATAGAAGAACCTCCGAAATTAGAGTTAAAGCCACTTCCAAACCATTTGGAATACGCTTATTTACATGGTGAATCTGAATTACCTGTAATAATATCGTCTTCTCTTACTGAAAATGAGAAATCACAACTCATTTCTGTGTTGAAAGCTCATAAACCAGCCATTGCATGGAAGATTCATGATATTAAAGGAATAAGTCCTTCGTATTGCACACATAAAATCCTTATGGAAGAAGGTCATAAAACGTATGTGCAACGCCAACGAAGACTAAATCCTAATATGCAAGATGTAGTTAAGAAAGAGATTATTAAACTGCTAGATGCAGGTTTGATATATCCAATCTCTGCTAGTCCATGGGTAAGCCCAGTTCAATGCGTGCCTAAGAAGGGTGGTATGACTGTCATTACAAATGAGAAAAATGAGCTTATTCCTACTAGGACTGTAACAGGATGGCGTGTATGTATTGATTATAGAAAATTAAATGACGCCACCAGAAAAGATCACTTTCCCTTACCTTTCATAGATCAAATGTTGGAAAGATTAGCCGGAAATAGTTACTATTGTTTTCTAGATGGATTTTCCGGATATTTTCAAATTCCAATAGCACCCGAAGATCAAGAGAAAACCACATTCACGTGCCCTTATGGTACTTTTGCTTACAAACGCATGCCATTTGGACTTTGTAACGCCCCTGCAACCTTTCAAAGGTGTATGATGGCGATTTTTCATGACATGATAGAAGAATGCATGGAAGTATTCATGGATGACTTTTCAGTCTTCGGTGATACATTTAAATCATGTCTAGTTAATCTGGAACGAATGCTAATTAGATACGAAAAATCAAATCTAGTACTTAATTGGGAGAAATGCCATTTCATGGTTAAAGAAGGCATCGTTCTTGGACATAAAATTTCAAAAGAAGGAATTGAAGTGGATAGAGCTAAAGTAGATGTAATTGCTAAACTTCCACATCCCACAAATGTTAGAGGAGTTAGGAGTTTTCTAGGGCATGCCGGTTTTTACCGACGTTTCATAAAAGATTTTTCTAAAATTGCCACTCCTATGAATAAACTCCTAGAAAAGGATGCGCCATTCATCTTTTCAGATGAGTGTATCAAATCTTTTAATATTCTTAAAGAAAAACTCACTAATGCGCCGATCATGATAACACCAAATTGGAATCTACCATTTGAACTAATGTGCGATGCAAGTGATTTTGCAATGGGAGCCGTTTTAGGACAAAGGATTGAAAAACGATTTCAACCTATATATTATGCTAGTAAGACATTACAAGGAGCACAAACGAACTATACAACTACTGAAAAAGAACTCCTTGCTATTGTCTTTGCTTTTGACAAATTTCGATCATATCTCGTTCTAGCAAAAACGGTGGTCTATACCGACCATTCTGCTCTTAGATACCTATTTTCAAAACAAGATGCTAAACCAAGATTAATCCGTTGGATCTTACTCTTACAAGAGTTTGATATTGAAATCCGAGATAAAAGAGGAGCAGAAAATCTCGCCGCTGATCATCTTTCTCGTCTTGAAAATCCTGAGTTAGAAGTTCTAAATGAATCGACCATACAAGACAACTTTCCTGATGAATATCTATTGAAGATAGATTATAAAGAAATCCCATGGTTTGCAGAATATGCAAACTACTTAGTTTGTGGTTTCCTTGAAAAAGGATTATCGTACCAAAGACGAAAGAAATTCTCCAGTGATATAAAACACTATTTCTGGGAAGATCCACATCTGTTTAAAAGTTGTCCCGATGGAATAATACGCTGATGTGTATTTGGAGATGAAGCTAGTAAAATTTTAAACCATTGTCACACAGGACCAACAGGAGGGCATTATGGGCCTCAACTAACAGCAAGAAAAGTTTATGAAGCTGGATTCTATTGGCCTACAATTTACAAAGACGCACACCTTCTTTGCAAATCCTGTGATGCATGTCAAAGGGCCGGAAAAATAAGTCAACGTGATGAAATGCCACAAAATGTCATCCAAGTATGTGAAGTATTTGACATTTGGGGTATTGACTTTATGGGTCCATTTCCAAAATCTCATAATAATCTATATATACTCGTAGCCATTGATTATGTATCTAAATAGGTGGAAGCACAAGCTCTCCCAACTAACGATGCACGAGTTGTAGTCAACTTTTTAAAACGTCTTTTTGCAAGGTTTGGAACACCGAAAGCTTTAATAAGTGATCGGGGTACTCATTTCTGTAATAATCAACTTGAGAAAGTTCTTAAAAGATATGGAGTAACTCATAAAATCTCCACCGCATATCATCCACAAACAAGTGGACAAGTTGAAAATACCAACCGAGCTTTAAAACGTATTCTAGAGAAAACCGTAGGATCAAATCCGAAGGAATGGTCCATTAAATTGGAGGATGCACTCTGGGCTTTTAGAACAGCCTACAAAACTCCAATTGGAACCACACCTTTTAAACTCGTTTATGGAAAAGCATGTCATCTTCCAGTAGAAATTGAACACAAAGCATTTTGGGCTTTGAAAACATGTAATCTTGATTTACATGAAGCCGGACGTCTACGATTAAGTCAACTAAACGAATTAGAAGAATTAAGACATGAAGCATACGAAAATTCGTTAATCTATAAAGAAAGAACGAAGAAATGGCATGATAAAAGAATCAGAAGTTCAAAAGAATTTAAAGAAGGAGACAGAGTTCTTCTTTTCAATTCACGATTCAAGCTATTTCCTGGAAAATTGAAATCAAGATGGTCTGGACCATTCATAGTCAAAAGAGTTTTCCCATACGGAACGATAGAATTAATAAATTCAAATGGGATTGAATTTAAAGTTAATGGTCACAGAGTTAAACATTACATACATGGTCCGATGGAAGTCGACAACGAAGTTAATCACAATTTCGACACCACAGCTAACTAAGTGTGGGGAGAATCAAGTCTTTAAAGAATAATATGTATTTCTGTTAGAGTTAGATTGTCTGTTTTCGTGTAGTTCTCGAAAATGGAACCCGAATGGTCTTTCCCTAGCAGACCCTAAAGAACTAGTCTTCTCCCCCCATTCTGAATTTTTATTTTTTTTAGGTTTTTACGAAATGAAGACTGCCTGTGAACTAAACCATGGTCTAATGCTACACGCTTTGATCACTAAACGTAATAATGACATACTCCCGAGTGAATTAGTATCAGTAATCAGAGAAAGAATGGACGGAGTTAGAAAAGAATCCAGATGCGAAGATAATAAGTTACAATTTGGTAAAGGAAAATCAAAATCCGCAGCGAAAAGAAGAGCACGACACCTAGAAAGATGTCACAAATGCGGAAAATGGTCACATGGAGGTAAATGTTCAAATAATCAAACCTATTCAAATACCGAATTTGTTACTTTATGCAGAGACGGACCGTTCATATGTTTAGAAGAAAAGACACTGAATGCTCGAGGTTACGCCTATGCAGCCATGGAAAATCAATTAAACCGACTATCTTATGAATGGAATAGATCATATAACTAAGAAATCTATTTCACAGGTATGTCTGTACAGTTTTTATTTTTATTTTTATTTTTAACCTTTTGATAATAAACGCTAATTTGTTCGCTAAAAAGTATTAAATTGGTATTGAATAAAATTAGGTTTGGCGACCGAAATTATTGATATCATTCAAAAATTTATTACATCACTGCGAAATTTAACGTTTATTCTTAAGGAATAAATATCTTTAATCAATCAACCCAAAATATTTCAAAAATTCGTCATGAGTTAAATTAGGTCTTGGAACCGAAATTACTTTACCGAAAAGAGGGGCGCATATTTTTGATAATATTTGATTGATTAAAGTGGGATAAAAAGACAAAAAGATTTTTAATTTTATTTTTACCATATTTTTAAAATTAATATTTAAATCTTAAATTAATATTGTAAACTTTGTAAAAACAATATATTTAAAATTGTAAATATTTGAAAAATTAATATAAGTTTGGTGTGAAATTATAATATGAATTTTTAAATTAAGTCTGGTGTGAATTTTTAAAATATGAATTTTTAATTTTATGCATTTCAAATTTTAAGTTTGGTGTGATTTTTTTTAATATTAATTTTGAATTTTATATTTAAATTGTGTGAATTTAAAAACAAAAACTTACTTTATCTCATTAAGTTAAGAATATGATTTTTAAAATTCGTCGTAAGTTGAAGACTAGGTCTTTGAACCGAAATTGCTTTACCCAAGGGAGGGACGAGAACTTTTATTATCATTATTTTTAATCTTATTGAATTAAAGTATGCCAAAAACATTAAAAAACTCAAAAATCTTAGCTTTTAAAACAATCGCTACTAAAAGACAAATTTTAAAATTTTGTCGAGGGACGGATTAGGACATCGATCCGAAACGACCTCGTCCTAAATAACAAGGGAAACAAAATTTTAAAATTAATTACTAAATTGTTTTAATAAGTTAATGATTATAAAAAATAAAAATAAAAAAAAAAAATACCAAACTCCGCGAGTCGCGGAGTTTGGAGCTTAAATCTCCGCGAGTCGCGGAGGGACCGAAAATCAGAAAAAAAAATAAAAGAGCTGAACGATCAGTTTATGGACACACACACACAACTCCACAACTCAAAAACTGCTGCGAAATACTGCCGAAAAACCACCCAAAAACACCCCAAAAATCCCAATTTTTAACCGTTAATCACCAAATTTTTTGCTAAAATCATGTTGAGAAGGATGCTATCTAAGAATTACTCAAGAAAAACGGTAAATTTCTACACCTAAACACCATTTAATCCGAAATTTGGTGTTCTTGAGCAAATTTTTCCCCAATTTGATTTTGATGCTTTTTAGTGTAATTAGACTTAAATTGTTTATGTATTATGCTTGTATAACCTAGATTGATGCTGTTTAACATGATTAGAAGCCTTAAACTTCAAATTTTGAGTAATCTAGGGTTTGTGTTTTTGAGCAATTTGGGGCTTTTTGATATAAACAGGTTATGGCTGATTTTTGTCATGAATTGTTGCTAAATTGAGTAGTGTAACATGTCTAGGTAGTTAAATGATCCAAACTTTGAGCCTAAACATGATTTTGAGAATTAAAGTGGACTTTTTCAAGTCCAAAATTCATGAACTTGATTTTTGAAAGATAATGCCATTTGAGACTTGTTTAATTGCTAGTAATGATTATTTTGACATGTTATTTGAGTTGAATGCTTATGAACTTGGCGAACATTTTCGTATATGCTTATTTGAAAAAGTGTAGATTTGATGAAAATATGAAAATGAGCTTAAGTTTGATATAAATTGATAATGTCATTGTAATTATTTTGATTGATGATTTTGCTGACACTAATGCATATTTGGATGCACAAAAATTGTGTTTGATGTGTTTTGCAGAATGAAAGGGGTGAATCTTCATCCCAAGCCCGCAATGCTCCTGCTGAAAATTTGGAACAACAGGAGGTGGATAACTACTACAAGCAGGATGTACCTCATCCAGTCATGACCTTTTCCGATATGCACTTGGAAGAGTTGCACCCGAACCTGAGATTTGACAGACTTTGGATAGATTATCCAAAATATCAACGGGGTTTGCATACTCTTCACTCTAAGGTTGTTGAGGTACCGAGGGTCATAGAATGGGGACCCTTAGAAGCTGTAGAATTGGCCGGGCCAATTAGAGAATTACTTGTACAGAGGTATGGTAATTCTTCTTTTAATGACTGGATATGTTTATTCACCATACGTAGACCTGTATATAAAGTATGGTGTGAAGAGTTGTTATGTAGTATAGAGTTGAATGATCGGGTAGCTAGTTTAACCGATCGTTCTTTTATTAGATTTTTGTTAGGCGGTTCGATGCGCCACATGTCTTTACTGGACATGGCTCAGGCTTTACGTATATATACGCCTGAGGAGTTAGCGTCTGCCGATTGTAGAGGATTGATACTAAACGGTAGAAAGATAGATGAGAATTTTGATACACACGGTGTGTGGAGTCAAATGACAAGCCATCACCGTTTCAAAGGGGGAAATTACTCTTATTTGGATATAGATAGAGCCGAATTAAGAGTGATACATAGGTTTTTAGCTAATTCGATTACACAAAGGGGTAAGAACAAAGAAAAAGTAAATGAACAGGATTTGTTTTACCATATGTGTATTCGAGACCCACAAAGCGCTGTAAGTATACCATATCGTGTGGGTTATTATTTATCAGCTATGGTTCGGGGGATGCGACCACATAGCATAATAGGAGGTGGAATTTTTATTACTTTGATTGGTGAATATCTCGGTGTGGATATAAGTCGGGGGGATTATTAGTAGAAGAACCAGAACCCCGCGATACTATAGGTTTAAATGTATACCATGGTGCGAAAGTTTTGAAGAGGCGAAATAACGCCGCAGTACGATACCATGGTAGACATCCACAGGTGGAGAGAAACCAGCAGCAAGGTAATGTAGGAGGGGGGAATGAGATGCAAGAAATGCATAGGTTTATAGCTTCTCAGGAATACGAAAATGCTAGACAGAGAGCATTTGAAGATTGGCAAGTTCATCAGAACCAGATCATAGCTCATTGCCAACATATAGGTAGAAACTATATTCCTACACCGAAACCCGTCTTCCCTCCTTGGTCTATAGAGATGCAGCCACCATATCCTACGTATGACCCTGCCGAAGCATTCTATAGCACTTATGGTTATGCCTGGAACCCCTATTGGTACCAATATCATCCTTAGTTTACTTATTATTTTTTTATTATTTTGTAATTTGTAATTATTGATACGTTTAATACTTTTGTTAATATTGTAATCATTAATTATCTAACTTTTATTCTTAGATTTTAATAATTTTTGAATGTGGGGTAATAAACCAAACTTCAAAAATATGTATATATGTTTGCAGTTTATCTTATGTACACAACAGGGTAAAACAACGCATTTTCAAAGACTGGCATTAAGTTCAGCAAAAGCAACTAATTTTGACGACAAGATGCAAAATATATGTGAAATAACAACAAGACGGAATGAACAAATGATGTGCACCATTTATCATTCAGCAAACAAACGCCAATATATTTGGAAACTTTGGTAAAATTTAATCATTTTCACACAAATCACCCTCAATAATTTAAATTGTTACTGATTTCTTGCAAATGAGGGCATTGCAAGATCTTAAGTGTGGGAAGGGGTTAAATTCTTTCGGATTTTAAAATTTTTACTTTATACACTTGGTTACCATTAAAAATACTAGTAAAGCAGTAGTTGTATTAGAATCTAGTGCTCTCTGATAAAAAAGAACAGCCCTAGTCTTATATACTGACTACCCAATTCTAGTAAAATTTTTCAAAATTTTCAATTAAATGAATTCAAATCATGTTTATACATATTTATGAACGATAAAACTAGGTTTTAACACCGAAATTATTGTTACCTCGGAAAGGACATAAATTGAGAAACAAACTAAAATGTTAAAATTCATTTAAAATGGAATAGAGGACGATAAAAAGAAAAATAAAAAGCCAAGTGTGGGAAAATTTACCAAGTTATTTTAAACATATGTCACATATATCTGTAACAAATAACTGAAAATACTTTTGCTTTGGACTAAACTAAACTGTTTTACCCGATGAAAGAAAAGAAGAGATGGATCTGCATGATGAATCAATTCCATCATTAAAAGGAAGTAAAGTCTTCCGAAAAAGAAACGCGCTTCTTGATTTAGGTCATGAAGTTGTCGTCCAGACCAGCTGTAGGTTGACGAAAAATCTAGAAAAGTCATCACTAAAATCAGCAGGAAATCCACGGACCTCAGCATTAAACAGGGTTGCCAAGTGGTCAGATTTATCCTAACCATGAGAAGGATTTATCTCGTACAATGGGGGGGCACCATGCAAATTAGCTGGATAAGACTAATGAATCAGATCCCCAGAAAGGATAATCTCCTTAAAGATTAAAAATCAGCTTTTAAGACTGATATTACTCAATCCTAGAGATTGACCTTAAAGATTGAGAATTCAAACTCATGGAATTCAATGATATCTAAACTCGAGCTTAAACGAGAAAATATTTTGATCAAAATTACAAACCGATTTGTTTTCTGAAAACCCTATTTTCAATGCGTTCATTACCATTGAACGTAAAATCCTAGGAATTCACCTGGAATTCATTAGGTCACCTGAACTAAATCAGGTGTCAACCGTAAGAACGGTGGTTGCATAGTGGTCAAAGACAGGACCTTGTGCCAGACCGAAAAATTATAAGGGTGAGCTTTACTATTGCTCCTACCAAGGATAGTAATTGCGTCCGACACGTTATAGACCATAATCAAAAGCATGTCACGGGACATTGCCTTAACAGTTGCTTGTTCAACGCTTTCCTTTCAACCGGACGGTAGTTTGCCGAAAGGTAATATACGGAACAAGTAAACTGGACGTGTTGCTTTCCAAATACAAGGTTAGCAAGTGGAAGACACAAAACCGCAAGTTTTGAGCTAAAATTTTCAAATCTGAAACCCACCAAACCCACAAAAATATTTTGCAAACACCGGTAAAGGGTTATTCCGAAAAACTTATCTAGGGTAAAAACTAGATTTCAAAAGATCAAATGTTTTCATAAAGATCCAATTTCCTTAATGGATCTAAATTTTTATAGTCATGTGGGACTGTAAACCATATCGTTACTACCATTGTTTATACTACCGTATAGAAATCACTGATGTACAAAGTGTGAAGAATAAAGAAGTGATTCTTATATTTCAAGACAATATTGCTTGAGGACAAGCAACGCTCAAGTGTGGGAATATTAAATTCTTTCGGATTTTAAAATTTTTACTTTATACACTTGGTTACCATTAAAAATACTAGTAAAGCAGTAGTTGTATTAGAATCTAGTGCTCTCTGATAAAAAAGAACAGCCCTAGTCTTATATACTGACTACCCAATTCTAGTAAAATTTTTCAAAATTTTCAATTAAATGAATTCAAATCATGTTTATACATATTTATGAACGATAAAACTAGGTTTTAACACCGAAATTATTGTTACCTCGGAAAGGACATAAATTGAGAAACAAACTAAAATGTTAAAATTCATTTAAAATGGAATAGAGGACGATAAAAAGAAAAATAAAAAGCCAAGTGTGGGAAAATTTACCAAGTTATTTTAAACATATGTCACATATATCTGTAACAAATAACTGAAAATACTTTTGCTTTGGACTAAACTAAACTGTTTTACCCGATGAAAGAAAAGAAGAGATGGATCTGCATGATGAATCAATTCCATCATTAAAAGGAAGTAAAGTCTTCCGAAAAAGAAACGCGCTTCTTGATTTAGGTCATGAAGTTGTCGTCCAGACCAGCTGTAGGTTGACGAAAAATCTAGAAAAGTCATCACTAAAATCAGCAGGAAATCCACGGACCTCAGCATTAAACAGGGTCGCCAAGTGGTCAGATTTATCCTAACCATGAGAAGGATTTATCTCGTACAATGGGGGGGCACCATGCAAATTAGCTGGATAAGACTAATGAATCAGATCCCCAGAAAGGATAATCTCCTTAAAGATTAAAAATCAGCTTTTAAGACTGATATTACTCAATCCTAGAGATTGACCTTAAAGATTGAGAATTCAAACTCATGGAATTCAATGATATCTAAACTCGAGCTTAAACGAGAAAATATTTTGATCAAAATTACAAACCGATTTGTTTTCTGAAAACCCTATTTTCAATGCGTTCATTACCATTGAACGTAAAATCCTAGGAATTCACCTGGAATTCATTAGGTCACCTGAACTAAATTGGGTGTCAACCGTAAGAACGGTGGTTGCATAGTGGTCAAAGACAGGACCTTGTGCCAGACCGAAAAATTATAAGGGTGAGCTTTACTATTGCTCCTACCAAGGATAGTAATTGCGTCCGACACGTTATAGACCATAATCAAAAGCATGTCACGGGACATTGCCTTAACAGTTGCTTGTTCAACGCTTTCCTTTCAACCGGACGGTAGTTTGCTGAAAGGTAATATACGGAACAAGTAAACTGGACGTGTTGCTTTCCAAATACAAGGTTAGCAAGTGGGAGACACAAAACCGCAAGTTTTGAGCTAAAATTTTCAAATCTGAAACCCACCAAACCCACAAAAATATTTTGCAAACACCGGTAAAGGGTTATTCCGGAAAACTTATCTAGGGTAAAAACTAGATTTCAAAAGATCAAATGTTTTCATAAAGATCCAATTTCCTTAATGGATCTAAATTTTTATAGTCATGTGGGACTGTAAACCATATCGTTACTACCATTGTTTATACTACCGTATAGAAATCACTGATGTACAAAGTGTGAAGAATAAAGAAGTGATTCTTATATTTCAAGACAATATTGCTTGAGGACAAGCAACGCTCAAGTGTGGGAATATTAAATTCTTTCGGATTTTAAAATTTTTACTTTATACACTTGGTTACCATTAAAAATACTAGTAAAGCAGTAGTTGTATTAGAATCTAGTGCTCTCTGATAAAAAAGAACAGCCCTAGTCTTATATACTGACTACCCAATTCTAGTAAAATTTTTCAAAATTTTCAATTAAATGAATTCAAATCATGTTTATACATATTTATGAACGATAAAACTAGGTTTTAACACCGAAATTATTGTTACCTCGGAAAGGACATAAATTGAGAAACAAACTAAAATGTTAAAATTCATTTAAAATGGAATAGAGGACGATAAAAAGAAAAATAAAAAGCCAAGTGTGGGAAAATTTACCAAGTTATTTTAAACATATGTCACATATATCTGTAACAAATAACTGAAAATACTTTTGCTTTGGACTAAACTAAACTGTTTTACCCGATGAAAGAAAAGAAGAGATGGATCTGCATGATGAATCAATTCCATCATTAAAAGGAAGTAAAGTCTTCCGAAAAAGAAACGCGCTTCTTGATTTAGGTCATGAAGTTGTCGTCCAGACCAGCTGTAGGTTGACGAAAAATCTAGAAAAGTCATCACTAAAATCAGCAGGAAATCCACGGACCTCAGCATTAAACAGGGTTGCCAAGTGGTCAGATTTATCCTAACCATGAGAAGGATTTATCTCGTACAATGGGGGGGCACCATGCAAATTAGCTGGATAAGACTAATGAATCAGATCCCCAGAAAGGATAATCTCCTTAAAGATTAAAAATCAGCTTTTAAGACTGATATTACTCAATCCTAGAGATTGACCTTAAAGATTGAGAATTCAAACTCATGGAATTCAATGATATCTAAACTCGAGCTTAAACGAGAAAATATTTTGATCAAAATTACAAACCGATTTGTTTTCTGAAAACCCTATTTTCAATGCGTTCATTACCATTGAACGTAAAATCCTAGGAATTCACCTGGAATTCATTAGGTCACCTGAACTAAATCAGGTGTCAACCGTAAGAACGGTGGTTGCATAGTGGTCAAAGACAGGACCTTGTGCCAGACCGAAAAATTATAAGGGTGAGCTTTACTATTGCTCCTACCAAGGATAGTAATTGCGTCCGACACGTTATAGACCATAATCAAAAGCATGTCACGGGACATTGCCTTAACAGTTGCTTGTTCAACGCTTTCCTTTCAACCGGACGGTAGTTTGCCGAAAGGTAATATACGGAACAAGTAAACTGGACGTGTTGCTTTCCAAATACAAGGTTAGCAAGTGGAAGACACAAAACCGCAAGTTTTGAGCTAAAATTTTCAAATCTGAAACCCACCAAACCCACAAAAATATTTTGCAAACACCGGTAAAGGGTTATTCCGGAAAACTTATCTAGGGTAAAAACTAGATTTCAAAAGATCAAATGTTTTCATAAAGATCCAATTTCCTTAATGGATCTAAATTTTTATAGTCATGTGGGACTGTAAACCATATCGTTACTACCATTGTTTATACTACCGTATAGAAATCACTGATGTACAAAGTGTGAAGAATAAAGAAGTGATTCTTATATTTCAAGACAATATTGCTTGAGGACAAGCAACGCTCAAGTGTGGGAATATTAAATTCTTTCGGATTTTAAAATTTTTACTTTATACACTTGGTTACCATTAAAAATACTAGTAAAGCAGTAGTTGTATTAGAATCTAGTGCTCTCTGATAAAAAAGAACAGCCCTAGTCTTATATACTGACTACCCAATTCTAGTAAAATTTTTCAAAATTTTCAATTAAATGAATTCAAATCATGTTTATACATATTTATGAACGATAAAACTAGGTTTTAACACCGAAATTATTGTTACCTCGGAAAGGACATAAATTGAGAAACAAACTAAAATGTTAAAATTCATTTAAAATGGAATAGAGGACGATAAAAAGAAAAATAAAAAGCCAAGTGTGGGAAAATTTACCAAGTTATTTTAAACATATGTCACATATATCTGTAACAAATAACTGAAAATACTTTTGCTTTGGACTAAACTAAACTGTTTTACCCGATGAAAGAAAAGAAGAGATGGATCTGCATGATGAATCAATTCCATCATTAAAAGGAAGTAAAGTCTTCCGAAAAAGAAACGCGCTTCTTGATTTAGGTCATGAAGTTGTCGTCCAGACCAGCTGTAGGTTGACGAAAAATCTAGAAAAGTCATCACTAAAATCAGCAGGAAATCCACGGACCTCAGCATTAAACAGGGTCGCCAAGTGGTCAGATTTATCCTAACCATGAGAAGGATTTATCTCGTACAATGGGGGGGCACCATGCAAATTAGCTGGATAAGACTAATGAATCAGATCCCCAGAAAGGATAATCTCCTTAAAGATTAAAAATCAGCTTTTAAGACTGATATTACTCAATCCTAGAGATTGACCTTAAAGATTGAGAATTCAAACTCATGGAATTCAATGATATCTAAACTCGAGCTTAAACGAGAAAATATTTTGATCAAAATTACAAACCGATTTGTTTTCTGAAAACCCTATTTTCAATGCGTTCATTACCATTGAACGTAAAATCCTAGGAATTCACCTGGAATTCATTAGGTCACCTGAACTAAATCGGGTGTCAACCGTAAGAACGGTGGTTGCATAGTGGTCAAAGACAGGACCTTGTGCCAGACCGAAAAATTATAAGGGTGAGCTTTACTATTGCTCCTACCAAGGATAGTAATTGCGTCCGACACGTTATAGACCATAATCAAAAGCATGTCACGGGACATTGCCTTAACAGTTGCTTGTTCAACGCTTTCCTTTCAACCGGACGGTAGTTTGCTGAAAGGTAATATACGGAACAAGTAAACTGGACGTGTTGCTTTCCAAATACAAGGTTAGCAAGTGGGAGACACAAAACCGCAAGTTTTGAGCTAAAATTTTCAAATCTGAAACCCACCAAACCCACAAAAATATTTTGCAAACACCGGTAAAGGGTTATTCCGGAAAACTTATCTAGGGTAAAAACTAGATTTCAAAAGATCAAATGTTTTCATAAAGATCCAATTTCCTTAATGGATCTAAATTTTTATAGTCATGTGGGACTGTAAACCATATCGTTACTACCATTGTTTATACTACCGTATAGAAATCACTGATGTACAAAGTGTGAAGAATAAAGAAGTGATTCTTATATTTCAAGACAATATTGCTTGAGGACAAGCAACGCTCAAGTGTGGGAATATTTGATAATGCTAAAAACGAACATATATTTCATAGCATTATTCCTCAAGAAAGACAAGCTTTTAGTTGCAATTGTTCTATTTACAAGTGATATTCGTTTAAATAATAAAAGGTGAAGACAAAAGACAGATTCGACGAATTGAAGACGCAAACGACCAAAAAGCTCAAAAGTACAAAAGACAATCAAAGAGGTTCCAATTATTGATAAGAAACGTCTCGAAATTACAAGAGTACAAGATTCAAAACGCAAAGTACAAAATATAAAATTGTACGCAAGGACGTTCGAAAATCCGGAACCGGGACCAGAGTCAACTCTTAACGCTCGACGCAACGGACTAAAAATTACAAGTTAACTATGCATATAAATATAATATAATATATAATTAATTATATTAATTATATATATATATTATATATATATATATTATAAAACCGTCGGCAGAGAAACTCCAAGGGTGTGAGCTGTAAATACATTCTCCGCGACTCGCGGAGTTTGAAGGCAAAATTCACCGCGAGTCGCGGAGCCCCAAAAATCAACTCTGGCTATAAAGCAAACCGAATTCTGATCATTTTTCATATTCTATTTCTATCTTCTCTCATATATACGATATATATATATATATATAATTTATATTTTAATTTTAATTTTAATTATAATTCTAATAATAAGGGTATGTTAGCGAATGTTGTAAGGGTGTAAGTCGAAATTCTGTCCGTGTAACGCTACGCTATTTTTAATCATTGTAAGTTATGTTCAACCTTTTTATATTAATTTCTCGTAGCTAAGTTATTATTATGCTTATTTAAAACGAAGTAATCATGATGTTGGGCTAATTACTAAAATTGGGTAATTGGGCTTTGTACCATAATTGGGGTTTGGACAAAAGAACGACACTTGTGGAAATTAGACTATGGGCTATTAATGGGCTTTATATTTGTTTAACTAAATGAAAGTTTGTTAATGTTAATATAAAGATTTACAATTGGGCGTCCCTATAAATTACCATATACACTCGATCGGACACGATGGGCGGGGTATTTATATGTACGAATAATCGTTCATTTAACCGGACACGGGAATGGATTAATAGCCACTAGAATAATTAAAACAGGGGTGAAATTACATTCAAGGGTAATTGGTGTAATTGTTAATAAAGTAGTAAAACCTTGGTTTACACGCAGTCGATAACCTGGTGTATTCATTAAACAAAGTATTAAAACCTTGTTACAATTCGAATCCCCAATTAGTTGGAATATTTAACTTCGGGTATAAGAATAATTTGATGAGGACACTCGCACTTTATATTTATGACTGATGGACTGTTATGGACAAAAACCAGACGGACATATTGAATAATCCAGGACAAAGGACAATTAACCCATGGGCATAAAACTAAAATCAACACGTCAAACATCATGATTACGGAAGTTTAAATAAGCATAATTCTTTTATTTCATATTTAATTTCCTTTATTTTATATTTAATTGCACTTCTAATTATCGCACTTTTATTTATTGTTATTTAATCGCACTTTTAATTATCGTACTTTTTAATTATCGCAATTTTATTTTATCGCACTTTTATTATTCGCAATTTCATTATCGTTATTTACTTTACGCTTTAATTTAAGTCTTGTATTTATTTTATATTTTACATTATGTTTTAACTGCGACTAAAGTCTTAAAATCGACAAACCGGTCATTAAACGGTAAAAACCCCCCTTTATAATAATAATATTACTTATATATATATTTGTATTTTTAATAAAAGTAAACTAATATAGCATTGAGCTTTGTTTAAAGATTTCCCTGTGGAACGAACCGGACTTACTAAAAACTACACTACTGTACGATTAGGTACACTGCCTATAAGTGTTGTAGCAAGGTTTAAGTATATCCCATTCTATAAATAAATAAATATCTTGTGTAAAATTGTATCGTATTTAATAGTTTTTCCTAGTAAAATATAAACTATTTTATATACACCTCTCATAACATCAGCTCCTATAAAGCTTTCATGGGGTGCAAACCTCATACTTTTGATGGGACCGGGGGACCGGTTGTGCTCACCCGATGGTTTGAGCAAACGGAAGCCGTCTTTAGCATAAGCGGTTGTCGGGACCAAGACAAGGTCAAATATTCCATCCACACCTTTGCCGGTATCGCCCTCACGTGGTGGAACACGTATGTACAATCGGTGGGTACCGATGAAGCTCACGCCCTCTCTTGGGCCGATTTAAGGGAAAGGATGATCGTCGAATTTTTCCCTCATGAAGAAACCCGAAAGCTCGAACAAGAGCTAAGAACTTTAAAGGCGGTCGGAAACGATCTCAAGGCCTATAATCAATGATTCGCCGAACTATCCTTGATGTGTCCCAACCTCGTGAACCCCGAATCTCAAAGGGTTGAACTCTATATGGATGGTCTTCCAAAGAGCATCAAACAAAGAGTGATGTCATCCAAACCCGCTAACCTACAACAAGCCTTAAACATGGCCCGCCAATTGATCGAAACGGTTAACGAAATCGTAGTTGCACCTAAGGTCGAGGATAAATCGGGCGACAACAAAATAAAATGGGAAGCCCCCCAATCAAGCAACAACTACAACAACAACTTCATCAAAAAGTCTTTCACCTCCGACGCCAAGAAAAGTTATGGCGGAAATAAACCCTTTTGCAACAAATGCCACAAACACCACTATGGTGAATGTAGCAATCTATTTTGCCACAGGTGCCAAAGGGGTGGTCATGTGGCCAACGATTGTAGAAGTGCCGCCCCCGTCGCTCAAAAGGTGCCCAATGCACTAAAATTGGGTACTTGTTATGAATGTGGCCAAACGGGTCATTTTAGAAATGCATGTCCGAAGAAGAAAGCCAACCCCAACACACGCGGCCGAGCTTTCAACATCAACACCGAGGAAGCCCGAGATGACAATGAATTAGTCACGGGTACGTTTCTCCTCAACAACACTTATGTTACTTGTTTATTCAATTCGGGTGCCGATAAAAGTTTTGTATCCAAGAATTTGACTCATTCTTTTAGCACTCCACCACTTCCACTAGATACTACTTATACCATTGAAGTGGCCAACGGGAAACTATTGAGTGCCGACACATATTACCGGGGGTGTACGTTAAACATTTTGGGTAATGAGTTTGAAATTGACTTGATACCCATGGAACTAGGAAGCTTCGATGTAATAATCGATATGAATTGGCTAGCCAAAATGAAATCTCACATCCTTTGTGATCATAACGCAATCCGGATTCCTATCGAGAACGGCGAACCTTTGATCGTCTATGGCGATAAGAGTTGCACCGGACTCAACCTCGTTTCGTGCATTAAAGTTAGAAAACTACTCCGTAAGGGTTGTTTTGCGATCCTTGCTCACGTTAAGAAAGTCGAGTCTGATGAGAAGCACATCAATGATGTGCCAATTCTTAGTGACTATTCCGATGTATTTCCCGACGAATTGCCGGGTCTTCCACCTCATCGACCGGTTGAATTCCAAATCGATCTTATTCCGGGAGCTGCACCCGTAGCACGTGCACCATATAGACTTGCTCCATCCGAAATGCAAGAATTGCAAAGTCAAATCCAAGAACTACTTGACCGTAGTTTTATCCAACCTAGCCATTCACCATGGGGCGCTCCGATTTTGTTTGTTAAAAAGAAAGACGGATCCCTACGAATGTGCATTGATTATCGTGAACTAAACAAATTTACGGTTAAGAACTGATATCCTCTTCCTCTCATCGATGACCTCTTTGATCAACTACAAGGGTCTTGTGTATATTCGAAAATCGATCTCCGCTCGGGTTATCATCAATTAAGGGTTAAGGGGGAAGATGTCTCCAAAACCACTTTCCGAACTCGTTATGGTAGTTATGAATTTCTTGTTATGCCATTTGGTCTCACTAACGCACCGGCGGTGTTCATGGATCTTATGAACCGCGTGTGTAAACCGTATCTCGATAAATTCGTTATTGTCTTCATCGATGACATCTTGGTCTATTCTAAAAGTGAAGAAGAGCACGGACAACATCTCCGACTTGTGCTCGAACTCTTGAGACAAGAACGACTATATGCCAAATTCTCCAAGTGTGAATTTTTGTTGAAGGATGTTTAATTTCTTGGTCATGTTGTGAGTGATCAAGGTATTAAAGTCAATCCATCAAAAATCGAAGC
The DNA here is from genome assembly GCF_046630445.1 of Rutidosis leptorrhynchoides. Lineage (NCBI taxonomy): Eukaryota > Viridiplantae > Streptophyta > Magnoliopsida > Asterales > Asteraceae > Rutidosis > Rutidosis leptorrhynchoides. The sequence continues at coordinate 381,717,723 of NC_092336.1, read as the reverse complement.
CATTAGTAAATGGGAGACTCCTACTACTCCTACTCACATTCGTCAATTCTTGGGTCTCACCGGATACTATCGTAGATTCATCAAAGATTTCTCTTTGGTCGCTCGTCCTCTAACCGCGTTAACTCATAAGGGAAGAAAATTTGTTTGGGCAACCGAACAAGAATCCGCATTTCAAATCTTGAAAACGAAGCTAACCACCGCTCCTATCTTGTCACTTCCCGAAGGCAACGATGATTTAGTTGTGTATTGCGATGCCTCGAAACATGGTTTTAGGTGTGTGTTGATGCAACGAATGAAAGTCATTTATTATGCTTCTCGACAACTCAAAATTCATGAACGAAACTACACGACACATGATCTCGAACTCGGAGCCGTTGTCTTTGCACTTAAAATGTGGAGACACTATCTTTATAGAACCAAGAGTACTATCTTTACCGATCACAAAAGTCTCCAACACATCTTCGATCAAAAGCAACTAAACATGAGACAACGAAGGTGGATTGAAACCTTAAACGATTACGATTGTGAGCTTCGTTACCACCCCGGAAAGGCAAATGTAGTAGCCGATGCCTTAAGTCGAAAAGAAAGAGTGGTGCCTCTTCGTGTCCGAGCCTTAAACATCACCATCCACACCAACCTTAATAGCCAAATTCGGGTAGCCCAAGATGAGGCTCTCAAGGATGAAAACGTTTCACACGAGCTCTTGAACATTCTCGTCTCTCGATTCGAAATTAGGGAGACCGGACTCCGATATTTCGCCGGAAGGATTTGGGTGCCTAGATATGGGGACCTACGAAGCCTTATTTTAGATGAAGCCCATAAGTCACGATACTCGATTCACCCCGGTGCTAATAAGATGTACCACGACCTTTAAGAACAATATTGGTGGCCGAACATCAAAAGGGACGTAGCTACTTATGTTTCCAAGTGTTTGACATGTTCCAAAGTCAAAGCCGAACACCAAAGACTGTCAGGGTTACTTCAACAACCCGAAATCCCGCAATGGAAGTGGGAAAGAATAACAATGGATTTTATCACCAAGCTACCAAAGACGACGGGCGGTTATGATACTATTTGGGTTATTATCGACCGTCTCACCAAATCCGCACACTTTCTCGCTATGAAAGAAACCGACAAAATGGAGAAACTTGCACAACTTTACATTAAGGAGATTGTAGCCCAACACGGTGTACCCTTATCGATTATCTCCGACCGAGATGGCCAATTTGTTTCTAGATTTTGGCGTACTTTACAAGAAGCGTTGGGAACGCGTTTAGACATGAACACCGCATACCATCCGCAAACCGACAGACAAAGCGAACGCACAATTCAAACCTTGGAAGACATGCTACGAGCTTGCATTGTTGACTTTGGAAAAGCTTGGGATAAGCACTTGCCTCTCGCCGAATTCTCCTACAACAATAGTTATCACGCGAGTATTAACGCCGCACCATTCGAAGCTTTATATGGCCGAAAATGTCGTTCTCCTCTTTGTTGGGCCGAAGTAGGTGACACACAAATCACCGGACCCGAACTCATTCATGAAACAACCGAGAAGATCGTTCAAATCCGAGATAGGCTTAGGACTGCCTGAAGTCGTCAAAAGAGCTATATCGACAAACGATGCAACGACCTTGAATTTCAAGTCGGTGACCGCGTAATGTTAAAAGTTACACCTTGGAAAGGTGTAATCCGTTTTGGGAAACGCGGGAAACTAAATCCGCGGTATATTGGTCCTTTCGAAATCTTGGAGCGTATTGGGACCGTTGCCTATCGTTTAGATCTACCACCTCAATTGAGCTCCGTTCATCCTACCTTCCATGTATCTAACTTGAAAAAGTGTCTTGCCAAACCCGATATCGTCATCCCTCTCGAGGAACTTACTATTGATGATAAACTTCATTTTGTGGAAGAACCAGTTGAAATTGTGGACACCTCCGTCAAGACGTTGAAACAAAGCCGAATCTCGATTATCAAAGTTCGTTGGAATGCCAAAAGAGGAAGTGAGTTTACTTGGGAAAGGAAAGATCAAATGCAAAAGAAATACCCTCACTTGTTCCCAGTTACGGAAATGCAAGATCCCGAGGAAGAAACAACGACTACTACGCCTACTTAAATTTCGGGACGAAATTTCTTTTAAGGAGTAGGTAATGTAACATCCCGCCTTTTTCCGTTTACTTTCCATTATTTATTTAAAATCCGTTATATGATTATAACATCTTTCATTAATACGCGTTTTAAAAATATCTCGTTTAGGTAATTCACGCAACCGCAACCGAACTGGAGGGACTAGTTTCGCCAAGGGAGCAAAGATGTTACTAACTTTTGACTAGTCAACACCCATCTCCCCTTTATTTTCCATTTTCATTTTCATTTTCTTTTCATACTTCCACATTTTCTTTCAATTCTCCATTTCAAAGATTTATCATCTAAATCAAATCGATCAAGCTTCAATCTAAACAAATTGCATATTTGGAATCCTTGCAACTTCCTCTTCGATTCCATACCAATTTCATTACATTTGGGTAACTTTCTAAAATCACTAGATTTAGTGTTCTTGATGTTTTTAACTTATAAAGTTGTTAGTTAGTGTCTATGGCTCAAGTCTAACATGAATATATGATTTATATGCTCGATCTCGTAGTTTTAGTGTAACTAGCATGAACATGAATAGTGTGTGTTTGATTTTGAGTTTTGGATGATTTAATGTTGTTGTTATGATAAAGTGCAATTATTAAATGTGTTCCTAGTATCACTAGCTTCAATTTGATGTGTAGGTTGCTTTAGAAAACTTCATGAACTTGAATATTGATTTTGGTGAATTTGGGTTAGGGTTTGAGGAATTTGAAATGGACTTTTGATGCTTTGAATGACATGAAATGTTATTTGTAAGTGTTAGGATGTATTGTATGCTTTATCACCTTCGAAATGGCATATCATTCATGTAAATTGGTTGCCGAATCATCAAATTTCATTTATGAACTTGAATGCATTTAATGAGGAGCTTTGAATGTGATTTTAGTTGTTGTAAAAGTAAATGTGATCGATGAAATGTATTTAGTTGTTTTCCTTGACAAAATACCTTTCCGATGATATAAGATACATGCTTTGGTTGTTTGCGGGTCGTAAATGGTGATTGTTTGAGGTTAGGTTCGTGCATAAAACTTAAAAACTGCCAGAATTCCCTGCACAGGTAATAGCGCGGCGCGCCATATGCCCGCGCGGCGCGCCAAAGTGGGCTGTCCAATTTGGTCAAATTATGAAAATTGTTTGCCATGCTACGGACCTCCGATTCACATATAATTTGTTCTAACATGCTTATACATGATTAAAAACCTCAGAAAAATAGTTCGGGACCCGACCCGAACGTGTTGACTTTTTTGTTGACTTTGACCGACCAAAGTTTGACTTTTTTTGTCAAACTTAAATAAATGATTGTGCAATCTTTCTAACTTGTTTCTATACTAGTATCTTGCATGAAACTTGACAATTTGATTCACATGCTACATAATCGAGTCGTAACGAGCCATATGACTAATTGAACATCTTTGACCTATCGTGTTTATCGTTATTGATACGACCTATTTGTTTAGGTCAAGACTAGCATTGTCCTTTGTACACGTTACTTTGTGAAGTACTTTTCATACGTGCACTTAAGGTGAGATCATAGTCCCATCTTTCAAACAACTTTTATGCTTTAAACTATGGGATGAGAAACATATACGTATCATGCTTTTACACTTTGAACACAAGTACGAAAACTAACATTCCACGTACGGGTTGGAACAAAAATCCTCAATTCAATTATCATTAGTTACACTTGCAGGGTGTAAACGTGAACTTATATTATGTGATCACATGGGCTTGATGAGCCTCATTCGGACAGTTCGCTACCGTTAGCGGATGAAATATATTTTCGAGTCTAGTATATGTTCTAACACTATGCAAAGGGTGCAAAACAGTTAAGTTTGATAATTGGGTGCCCGCGAAACAAATAACAACTTTGGAATGTAAATGATTTTGATAATCATATTATATTAAATCTTGTGGTTCAAATGCAACGTTTACTAAAACACCTATGATTTCACCAATGTTTTCGTTGATAGTTTTCTATATGTTTTCTCAGGTCCTTGAACACTACTTGATACATGCTTCCGCACTCTTTTTGATACTTGCTTGGATGTCGAGTATACATGCATAGTTGGAGCGTCTTTTGACAACTTTTAAATTGTGTCGCATAGGTTTCATTCGTACGTTAAACTTTGTAATGTAACTAGTCTTTGAACTACTTTTGTAAACTTGAAACATCCTTTTTACTTATGAAATGAATGCGACATATTTTGGTCAAACGTCATATTAAAGACTTATGACCACGTAACGGGACCTAAGTAGTCGACGCCGTCAAACATGATTTGGTCAGGTCGCTACACTTGTTATGCCTCCTTTATTTGAGTAGTAAGGTTAGTGTGAATCATTATATTTATAGCTTTTACTCGAATGAGCTCTCTGTCCTTTCTGCTCAAGGCGTTGGTTACCACATTTGCCTTCCCCGGGTGGTAACGAATCTCAAAGTCGTAATCATTCAATAATTCAATCCATCTGCGCTGCCTCATGTTCAGTTGTTTCTGATTAAATATGTGTTGAAGGCTTTTGTGGTCGGTATATATAACACTTTTGACCCCATATAAGTAGTGCCTCCAAGTCTTTAATGCAAAAACAACCGCGCCTAATTCCAAATCATACGTTGTATAATTCTGCTCGTGAATCTTCAATTGTCTAGACGCATAAGCAATTACTTTCATTCGTTGCATTAATACACAACAGAGACCTTGCTTTGAGGCGTCACAATATATCACAAAATCATCATTCCCTTCAGGTAATGACAATATAGGTGCCGTAGTTAACTTTTTCTTTAACAATTGAAACGCTTTCACTTGTTCATCTTTCCATTCAAATTTCTTCCCTTTATGCGTTAATGCAGTCAAGGGTTTTGCTATTCTGGAAAAGTCCTGGATAAACCTTCTGTAGTAACTAGCTAGTCCTAAAAATTGGCGTATGTGTTTCGGAGTTTTCGGGGTTTCCCACTTTTCAACGGTTTCAATCTTTGCTGGATCCACCTGAATATCTTCTTTGTTCACTATGTGACTGAGGAATTGAACTTCTTCCAACCAAAATGCACACTTTGAAAACTTAGCGTACAGTTTTTCTTTTCTCAGCAACTCTAGCACTTTTCTCAAATGTTCTTCGTGTTCTTGATCATTCTTCGAGTAAATAAGTATGTCATCGATGAAAACAATGACAAACTTGTCAAGATATGGCCCACACACTCGGTTCATGAGGTCCATGAACACAGCAGGTGCGTTAGTCAATCCAAACGGCATAACCATAAACCCGTAATGACCGTAACGCGTCCTAAAAGCAGTCTTTGAAATATCATCCTCCTTCACCCGCATTTGATGATATCCAAAACGTAAATCGATCTTCGAATAAATCGACGAGCCTTGTAGTTGATCAAATAAGTCGTCGATGTGACGACCCGGGAATTTCCGACAAAATTTAAACTTTAATCTTAATCTATAATCGACACGATAAGCAAAGTCTGTAATGTGAAAGTCTCAAAAACTTTGAACTGTGTTCATGTAAACATTTGACCTTTTACTATTCCCGACGATTCACGAACCTTAAATCGTAAATAGAAATGTAGATATAAATAACTATACATGTAAATAATTAAATATTATAAATTAAATATATTAATGAAGTATTATGTGATTTGGTTATTTCGAAAGAGAACTTAAACATGTTATTAAAACTATTATTTAAAAATAGAGAAGTAATTTGAATGTATATAATTTGTCTATATTAACAAAGTATTAAATGTTATATTGTGGGTGAAATGTCCCGTTCTTATTGATTAAAAACGTTCCATATTAATTGATTTCGTTGCGAGGTTTTGACCTCTATATGAGACGTTTTTCAAAGACTGCATTCATTTTAAAACAAACCATAACCTTTATTTCATCAATAAAGGTTTAAAAAAGCTTTACGTAGATTATCAAATGATGATAATCTAAAATATCCTGTTTACACACGACCATTACATAATGGTTTACAATACAAATATGTTACAACAAAATAAGTTTCTTGAATGCAGTTTTTACACAATATCATACAAGCATGGACTCCAAATCTCGTCCTTATTTAAGTATGCGACAGCGGAAGCTCTTAATAATTACCTGAGAATAAACATGCTTAAAACGTCAACAAAAATGTTGGTGAGTTATAGGTTTAACCTATATATATCAAATCATAATAATAGACCACAAGATTTCATATTTCAATACACATCCCATACATAGAGATAAAAATCATTCATATGGTGAACACCTGGTAACCGACATTAACAAGATGCATATATAAGAATATCCCCATCATTCCGGGACACCCTTCGGATATGATATAAATTTCGAAGTACTAAAGCATCCGGTACTTTGGATGGGGTTTGTTAGGCCCAATAGATCTATCTTTAGGATTCGCGTCAATTAGGGTGTCTGTTCCCTAATTCTTAGATTACCAGACTTAATAAAAAGGGGCATATTTGATTTCGATAATTCAACCATAGAATGTAGTTTCACGTACTTGTGTCTATTTTGTAAATCATTTATAAAACCTGTATGTATTCTCATCCCAAAAATATTAGATTTTAAAAGTGGGACTATAACTCACTTTCACAGATTTTTACTTCGTCGGGAAGTAAGACTTGGCCACTGGTTGATTCACGAACCTATAACAATATATACATATATATCAAAGTATGTTCAAAATATATTTACAACACTTTTAATATATTTTGATGTTTTAAGTTTATTAAGTCAGCTGTCCTCGTTAGTAACCTACAACTAGTTGTCCAAAGTTAGATGTACAGAAATAAATCGATAAATATTATCTTGAATCAATCCACGACCCAGTGTATACGTATCTCAGTATTGATCACAACTCAAACTATATATATTTTGGAATCAACCTCAACCCTGTATAGCTAACTCCAACATTCACATATAGAGTGTCTATGGTTGTTCCGAAATATATATAGATGTGTCGACATGATAGGTCGAAACATTGTATACGTGTCTAGGGTATCTCAAGATTACATAATATACAATACAAGTTGATTAAGTTATGGTTGGAATAGATTTGTTACCAATTTTCACGTAGCTAAAATGAGAAAAATTATCCAATCTTGTTTTACCCATAACTTCTTCATTTTAAATCCGTTTTGAGTGAATAAAATTGCTATGGTTTCATATTGAACTCTATTTTATGAATCTAAACAGAAAAGTATAGGTTTATAGTCGGAAAAATAAGTTACAAGTCGTTTTTGTAAAGGTAGTCATTTCAGTCGAAAGAACGACGTCTAGATGACCATTTTAGAAAACATACTTCCACTTTGAGTTTAATCATAATTTTTGGATATAGTTTCATGTTCATAATAAAAATCATTTTCTCAGAATAACAACTTTAAAATCAAAGTTTATCATAGTTTTTAATTAACTAACCCAAAACAGCCCGCGGTGTTACTACGACGGCGTAAATCCGGTTTTACGGTGTTTTTCGTGTTTCCAGGTTTTAAATCATTAAGTTAGCATATCATATAGATATAGAACATGTGTTTAGTTGATTTTAAAAGTCAAGTTAGAAGGATTAACTTTTGTTTGCGAACAAGTTTAGAATTAACTAAACTATGTTCTAGTGATTACAAGTTTAAACCTTCGAATAAGATAGCTTTATATGTATGAATCGAATGATGTTATGAACATCATTACTACCTTAAGTTCCTTGGATAAACTTACTGGAAAAGAGAAAAATGGATCTAGCTTCAATGGATCCTTGGATGGCTCGAAGTTCTTGAAGCAGAATCATGACACGAAAACAAGTTCAAGTAAGATCATCACTTGAAATAAGATTGTTATAGTTATAGAAATTGAACCAAAGTTTGAATATGATTATTACCTTGTATTAGAATGATAACCTACTGTAAGAAACAAAGATTTCTTGAGGTTGGATGATCACCTTACAAGATTGGAAGTGAGCTAGCAAACTTGAAAGTATTCTTGATTTTATGAAACTAGAACTTTTGGAATTTATGAAGAACACTTAGAACTTGAAGATAGAACTTGAGAGAGATCAATTAGATGAAGAAAATTGAAGAATGAAAGTGTTTGTAGGTGTTTTTGGTCGTTGGTGTATGGATTAGATATAAAGGATATGTAATTTTGTTTTCATGTAAATAAGTCATGAATGATTACTCATATTTTTGTAATTTTATGAGATATTTCATGCTAGTTGCCAAATGATGGTTCCCACATGTGTTAGGTGACTCACATGGGCTGCTAAGAGCTGATCATTGGAGTGTATATACCAATAGTATATACATCTAAAAGCTGTGTATTGTACGAGTACGAATACGGGTGCATACGAGTAGAATTGTTGATGAAACTGAACGAGGATATAATTGTAAGCATTTTTGTTAAGTAGAAGTATTTTGATAAGTGTATTGAAGTCTTTCAAAAGTGTATAAATACATATTAAAACACTACATGTATATACATTTTAACTGAGTCGTTAAGTCATCGTTAGTCGTTACATGTAAGTGTTGTTTTGAAACCTTTAGGTTAACGATCTTGTTAAATGTTGTTAACCCAATGTTTATAATATCAAATGAGATTTTAAATTATTATATTATCATGATATTATCATGTATGAATATCTCTTAATATGATATATATATACATTAAATGTCTTTACAACGATAATTGTTACATATATGTCTCGTTTAAAAATCATTAAGTTAGTAGTCTTGTTTTTACATATGTAGTTCATTGTTAATATAATTAATGATATGTTTACTTATCATAATATCATGTTAACTATATATATAACCATATATATGTCATCATATAGTTTTTACAAGTTTTAACGTTCGTGAATCACCGGTCAACTTGGGTGGTCAATTGTCTATATGAAACATATTTCAATTAATCAAGTCTTAACAAGTTTGATTGCTTAACATGTTGGAAATATTTAATCATGTAAATATCAATCTCAATTAATATATATAAACATGGAAAAGTTCGGGTCACTACAGTACCTACCCGTTAAATAAATTTCGTCCCGAAATTTTAAGCTGTTGAAGGTGTTGACGAATCTTCTGGAAATAGATGCGGGTATTTCTTCTTCATCTGATCTTCATGCTCCCAGGTGAACTCGAGTCCTCTACGAGCATTCCATCGAACCTTAACAATTGGTATCTTGTTTTACTTAAGTCTTTTAACCTCACGATCCATTATTTCGACGGGTTCTTCGATGAATTGAAGTTTTTCGTTGATTTGGATTTCATCTAACGGAATAGTGAGATCTTCTTTAGCAAAACATTTCTTCAAATTCGAGACGTGGAAAGTGTTATGTACAGCCGCGAGTTGTTGAGGTAACTCTAGTCGGTAAGCTACTGGTCCGACACGATCAATAATCTTGAATGGTCCAATATACCTTGGATTTAATTTCCCTCGTTTACCAAATCGAACAACGCCTTTCCAAGGTGCAACTTTAAGCATGACCATCTCTCCAATTTCAAATTCTATATCTTTTCTTTTAATGTCAGCGTAGCTCTTTTGTCGACTTTGGGCGGTTTTCAACCGTTGTTGAATTTGGATGATCTTCTCGGTAGTTTCTTGTATAATCTCCGGACCCGTAATCTGTCTATCCCCCACTTCACTCCAACAAATCGGAGACCTGCACTTTCTACCATAAAGTGCTTCAAACGGCGCCATCTCAATGCTTGAATGGTAGCTGTTGTTGTAGGAAAATTCTGCTAACGGTAGATGTCGATCCCAACTGTTTCCGAAATCAATAACACATGCTCGTAGCATGTCTTCAAGCGTTTGTATCGTCCTTTCGCTCTGCCCATCAGTTTGTGGATGATAGGCAGTACTCATGTCTAGACGAGTTCCTAATGCTTGCTGTAATGTCTGCCAGAATCTTGAAATAAATCTGCCATCCCTATCAGAGATAATAGAGATTGGTATTCCATGTCTGGAGACGACTTCCTTCAAATACAGTCGTGCTAACTTCTCCATCTTGTCATCTTCTCTTATTGGCAGGAAGTGTGCTGATTTGGTGAGACGATCAACTATTACCCAAATAGTATCAAAACCACTTGCAGTCCTTGGCAATTTAGTGATGAAATCCATGGTAATGTTTTCCCATTTCCATTCCGGGATTTCGGGTTGTTGAAGTAGACCTGATGGTTTCTGATGCTCAGCTTTGACCTTAGAACACGTCAAACATTCTCCTACGTATTTAGCAACATCGGCTTTCATACCCGGCCACCAAAAATGTTTCTTGAGATCCTTGTACATCTTCCCCGTTCCAGGATGTATTGAGTATCTGGTTTTATGAGCTTCTCTAAGTACCATTTCTCTCATATCTCCAAATTTCGGTACCCAAATCCTTTCAGCCCTATACCGGGTTCCGTCTTCCTGAATATTAAGATGCTTCTCCGATCCTTTGGGTATTTCATCCTTTAAATTTCCCTCTTTTAAAACTCCTTGTTGCGCCTCCTTTATTTGAGTAGTAATGTTATTATGAATCATTATATTCATAGATTTTACTCGAATGGGTTCTCTGTCCTTCCTGCTCAAGGCATCGGCTACCACATTTGCCTTCCCCGGGTGGTAACGAATCTCAAAGTCGTAATCATTCAATAATTCAATCCACCTACGCTGCCTCATATTCAGTTGTTTCTGATTAAATATGTGTTGAAGACTTTTGTGGTCGGTATATATAATACTTTTGACCCCATATAAGTAGTGCCTCCAAGTCTTTAATGCAAAAACAACCGCGCCTAATTCCAAATCATGCGTCGTATAATTTTGTTCGTGAATCTTCAATTGTCTAGACGCATAAGCAATCACCTTCGTTCGTTGCATTAATACACAACCGAGACCTTGCTTTGATGCATCACAATAAATCACAAAATCATCATTCCCTTCAGGCAATGACAATATAGGTGCCGTAGTTAGCATTTTCTTCAATAACTGAAACGCTTTCTCTTGTTCATCATTCCATTCAAATTTCTTCCCTTTATGCGTTAATGCAGTCAAGGGTTTTGCTATTCTGGAAAAGTCTTGGATGAACCTTCTGTAGTAACCAGCTAGTCCTAAAAACTGGCGTATGTGTTTCGGAGTTTTCGGGGTTTTCCACTTTTCAACAGTTTCTATCTTTGCCGGATCCACCTTAATACCTTCTTTGTTCACTATGTGACCGAGGAATTGAACTTCTTCCAACCAAAATGCACACTTTGAAAACTTAGCGTACAATTCTTCCTTCCTCAATACTTCTAACACCTTTCTCAAATGTTCAACGTGTTCTTGGTCATTCTTTGAGTAAATAAGTATGTCATCAATGAAAACAATGACAAACTTGTCAAGGTATGGTCCACACACTCGGTTCATAAGGTCCATGAACACAGCTGGTGCATTAGTTAAACCAAATGGCATGACCATAAACTCGTAATGACCGTAACGTGTTCTGAAAGCAGTCTTTGGAATATCATCTTCTTTCACCCGCATTTGATGATACCCGGAACGTAAGTCAATCTTTGAATAAACAGACGAGCCTTGTAGTTGATCAAATAAGTCGTCGATTCTCGGTAGTGGGTAGCGGTTCTTGATGGTAAGTTTGTTCAACTCTCGGTAGTCGATACACAACCTGAATGTACCATCTTTCTTCTTGACAAACAAAACAGGAGCTCCCCATGGTGATGTGCTTGGTCGAATGAAACCACGCTCTAAAAGTTCTTGTAATTGGCTTTGCAGTTCTTTCATCTCGCTGGGTGCGAGTCTGTAAGGAGCACGAGCTATTGGTGCAGCTCCTGGTACAAGATCTATTTGAAATTCAACGGATCGATGTGGGGGTAATCCCGGTAATTCTTTCGGAAATACATCGGGAAATTCTTTTGCAATGGGAACATCATTGATGCTCTTTTCTTCAGTTTGTACTTTCTCGACGTGTGCTAGAACAGCATAGCAACCTTTTCTTATTAGTTTTTGTGCCTTCAAATTACTAATAAGATGTAGCTTCGTGTTGCCCTTTTCTCCGTACACCATTAAGGGTTTTCCTTTTTCTCGTATAATGCGAATTGCATTTTTGTAACAAACGATCTCTGCTTTCACTTCTTTCAACCAGTCCATACCGATTATCACATCAAAACTCCCTAACTCTACTGGTATCAAATCAATCTTAAATGTTTCGCTAACCAGTTTAATTTCTCGATTCCGACATATATTATCTGCTGAAATTAATTTACCATTTGCTAATTCGAGTAAAAATTTACTATCCAAAGGCGTCAATGGACAACTTAATTTAGCACAAAAATCTCTACTTATATAGCTTCTATCCGCACCCGAATCAAATAAAACGTAAGCAGATTTATTGTCAATAAGAAACGTACCCGTAACAAGTTCCGGATCTTCCTGTGCCTCTGCCGCATTAATATTGAAAACTCTTCCGCGGCCTTGTCCATTCGTGTTCTCCTGGTTCGGGCAATTTCTAATAATGTGGCCCGGTTTTCCACATTTATAACAAACTACATTGGCATAACTTGCTCCGACACTACTTGCTCCGCCATTACTCGTTCCGACACCATTTGTTCCTTTCGTTCTATTAACCCCTGGTCCGTAGACCTCACACTTCGCCGCGCTATGACCATTTCTTTTACACTTGTTGCAAAATTTGGTGCAGAACCCCGAGTGATTCTTTTCATACCTTTGGCATAGCTGCTTCTGATTGTTGTTGTTGTTGTTGCAGTTATTATTGTTGTTGGGATGATTGTTGTAGTTGTTGTTGTTGGGCCGTTTGTTGTAGTTGCGATTGATGTTGCGATTGTTGGGATAATTGTTGCGATTATTGTTGTAATTGCTGTTGTTGTTGTATTGGTGATTCTTATCACCGTTTTCCTCCCACTTTCTTTTGACTTGCTTCACATTGGCCTCTTCAGCAGTCTGTTCTTTAATTCTTTCTTCAATCTGGTTCACTAGTTTGTGAGCCATTCTACATGCCTGTTGTATGGAGGCGGGCTCGTGTGAACTTATATCTTCTTGGATTCTTTCCGGTAATCCTTTCACAAACGCGTCGATCTTCTCTTCCTCATCTTCGAATGCTCCCGGACACAATAGGCACAATTCTGTGAATCGTCTTTCGTACGTGGTAATATCAAATCCTTGGGTTCGTAACCCTCTAAGTTCTGTCTTGAGCTTATTGACCTCGGTTCTGGGACGGTACTTCTCGTTCATCAAGTGCTTCAATGCTGACCACGGTAGTGCATACGCATCGCCTTGTCCCACTTGCTCTAGATAGGTATTCCACCATGTTAATGCAGAACCTGTGAAGGTATGCGTAGCGTACTTCACTTTGTCCTCTTCAGTACACTTACTTATGGCAAACACCGATTCGACCTTCTCGGTCCACCGTTTCAATCCGATCAGTCCTTCGGTTCCATCAAATTCCAAAGATTTGCAGGCAGTGAATTCTTTGTAGGTGCATCCTACACGATTTCCTGTACTGCTAGATCCAAGGTTATTGTTGGTATGTAGCGCAGCCTGTACTGCGGCTATGTTTGAAGCTAGAAAAGTACGGAATTCCTCTTCATTCATATTCACGGTGTGTCGAGTAGTCGGTGCCATTTCCTTCAAAATAGTTAAATGGAACAAGTTAATCATACAGAATATTAAGAGTAGTTAATAGTATTTCGTAGCATAATATGAACTCATTTATAAAAGCTTTTTCTTCATATTAGCGTTTTATAAGTTTAAATTCGGGTAGTACCTACCCGTTAAGTTCATACTTAGTAGCTAATATACAATTCAACTACTACAATTCTATATGAAAAACTGATTATAATAATATTTCGCGTTCAAACTTTTACACAATATTTTACAAACTTACAATACCGCTTATTTTGCATATAGCATGAAATATAGCACACAATAAATTTGATACAAGATGGTTGTGAAGATAATTCTAGCTAGTACACAAGTCGTTCAGCAAAGGCAATAAAGACACGTAATTCATACGTCCAGAAACAAGTCATGCATTCTGGTTTTACTAGGACTACTTCCCATCCTTGGTCTTGTGGAACATAACCGTTATGGCCGTTGATAAGACAGCGTGTTGTAACGTCGTCAAAGGGACGAGGGTTACGTAATGTCCAACAGTCCCGTAACAATCTAAAAACCTCATTTCTTACCCCAATTACCGACTCCGTCACTTGTGGGAACGTTTTGTTTAATAGTTGTAGCCCGATGTTCTTGTTCTCACTTTGGTGAGAAGCGAACATTACTAATCCGTAAGCATAACATGCTTCTTTATGTTTCATGTTAGCCGCTTTTTCTAAATCACGAAGTCCAATATTCGGATATATTGAGTCAAAATAATTTCTTAACCCATTGCGTAAAATAGCATTTGGGTTCCCTGCAATATATGCGTCAAAGTAAACACATCATAACTTATGGATTTCCCAATGTGATATCCCCCATCTTTCGAACGAAAGCCTTTTATAAACCAAGGCATTCTTGGAACGTTCTTCGAATGTCTTACAAACTGATCTCGCCTTAAGTAGTTGTGCCGAAGAATTCTGACCGACTCTAGACAAGATTTCATCAATCATGTCTCCGGGTAGGTCTCTTAAAATATTGGGTTGTCTATCCATTTTGTGTTTTTATACTGTAAAATAGACAAGAGTTAGATTCATAAAAAAAAATACTTATTAATACAAGCAATTTTTACATATATCATAAAGCATAAGCACACTATATTACATATATTACACCACACGAATACAACTATCTTATTCCGACTCGCTTGTTTCTTCTTCTTCGGTTTTGGTTCGTTTTGCCAAGTTTCTAGGGATATATGATGTTCCCCTAATACGAGCCGTCGTGATCCACATTGGTTTAGAAAAACCTGGTGGTTTAGAGGTTCCCGGGTCATTGTTACAACTTAAGGACTTCGGGGGTTGACGATACATATAAAGTTCATCGGGGTTGGAATTAGATTTCTCTATTTTTATGTCCTTTCCCTTATTATTTTCTTTTGCCTTTTTAAATTCAGTTGGGGTAATTTCTATAACATCATCGGAATTCTCGTCGGAATCCGATTCATCGGAGAATTGGTAATCCTCCCAATATTTTGCTTCCTTGGCGGAAACACCATTGACCATAATTAAACTTGGTCGGTTGGTTGAGGATTTTCTTTTACTTAACCGTTTTATTATTTCCCCCACCGGTTCTATTTCTTCATCCGGTTCCAATTCTTCTTCCGGTTCCGATTCTTCTTCCAGTTCCGAATCTTCTTCCGGTTCCTCTTCGGGAACTTGTGAATCAGTCCACGAATCATTCCAATTTACATTTGACTCTTCATTATTATTAGGTGAGTCAATGGGACTTGTTCTAGAGGTAGACATCTATCACATAATATCAAACGCGTTAAGAGATTAATATATCACATAATATTCACATGGTAAAAATATATAGTTTCCAACAAAATTTGTTAAGCAATCATTTTTCAAGTAAACACGGTCGAAGTCCAGACTCACTAATGCATCCTAACAAACTCGATAAGACACACTAATGCAAAATTCTGGTTCTCTAAGACCAACGCTCGGATACCAACTGAAATGTCCCGTTCTTATTGATTAAAAACGTTCCATATTAATTGATTTCGTTGCGAGGTTTTGACCTCTATATGAGACGTTTTTCAAAGACTGCATTCATTTTAAAACAAACCATAACCTTTATTTCATCAATAAAGGTTTAAAAAAGCTTTACGTAGATTATCAAATGATGATAATCTAAAATATCATGTTTACACACGACCATTACATAATGGTTTACAATACAAATATGTTACAACAAAATAAGTTTCTTGAATGCAGTTTTTACACAATATCATACAAGCATGGACTCCAAATCTCGTCCTTATTTAAGTATGCGACAGCGGAAGCTCTTAATAATCACCTGAGAATAAACATGCTTAAAACGTCAACAAAAATGTTGGTGAGTTATAGGTTTAACCTATATATATCAAATCATAATAATAGACCACAAGATTTCATATTTCAATACACATCCCATACATAGAGATAAAAATCATTCATATAGTGAACACCTGGTAACCGACATTAACAAGATGCATATATAAGAATATCCCCATCATTCCGGGACACCCTTCGGATATGATATAAATTTCGAAGTACTAAAGCATCCGGTACTTTGGATGGGGTTTGTTAGGCCCAATAGATCTATCTTTAGGATTCGCGTCAATTAGGGTGTCTGTTCCCTAATTCTTAGATTACCAGACTTAATAAAAAGGGGCATATTTGATTTCGATAATTCAACCATAGAATGTAGTTTCACGTACTTGTGTCTATTTTGTAAATCATTTATAAAACCTGCATGTATTCTCATCCCAAAAATATTAGATTTTAAAAGTGGGACTATAACTCACTTTCACAGATTTTTACTTCGTCGGGAAGTAAGACTTGGCCACTGGTTGATTCACGAACCTATAACAATATATACATATATATCAAAGTATGTTCAAAATATATTTACAACACTTTTAATATATTTTGATGTTTTAAGTTTATTAAGTCAGCTGTCCTCGTTAGTAACCTACAACTAGTTGTCCAAAGTTAGATGTACAGAAATAAATTGATAAATATTATCTTGAATCAATCCACGACCCAGTGTATACGTATCTCAGTATTGATCACAACTCAAACTATATATATTTTGGAATCAACCTCAACCCTGTATAGCTAACTCCAACATTCACATATAGAGTGTCTATGGTTGTTCCGAAATATATATAGATGTGTCGACATGATAGGTCGAAACATTGTATACGTGTCTAGGGTATCTCAAGATTACATAATATACAATACAAGTTGATTAAGTTATGGTTGGAATAGATTTGTTACCAATTTTCACGTAGCTAAAATGAGAAAAATTATCCAATCTTGTTTTACCCATAACTTCTTCATTTTAAATCCGTTTTGAGTGAATCAAATTGCTATGGTTTCATATTGAACTATATTTTATGAATCTAAACAGAAAAGTATAGGTTTATAGTCGGAAAAATAAGTTACAAGTCATTTTTGTAAAGGTAGTCATTTCAGTCGAAAGAACGACGTCTAGATGACCATTTTAGAAAACATACTTCCACTTTGAGTTTAATCATAATTTTTGGATATAGTTTCATGTTCATAATAAAAATCATTTTCTCAGAATAACAACTTTAAAATCAAAGTTTATCATAGTTTTTAATTAACTAACCCAAAACAGCCCGCGGTGTTACTACGACGGCGTAAATCCGGTTTTACGGTGTTTTTCGTGTTTCCAGGTTTTAAATCATTAAGTTAGCATATCATATAGATATAGAACATGTGTTTAGTTGATTTTAAAAGTCAAGTTAGAAGGATTAACTTTTGTTTGCGAACAAGTTTAGAATTAACTAAACTATGTTCTAGTGATTACAAGTTTAAACCTTCGAATAAGATAGCTTTATATGTATGAATCGAATGATGTTATGAACATCATTACTACCTTAAGTTCCTTGGATAAACCTACTGGAAAAGAGAAAAATGGATCTAGCTTCAATGGATCCTTGGATGGCTCGAAGTTCTTGAAGCAGAATCATGACACGAAAACAAGTTCAAGTAAGATCATCACTTGAAATAAGATTTTTATAGTTATAGAAATTGAACCAAAGTTTGAATATGATTATTACCTTGTATTAGAATGATAACCTACTGTAAGAAACAAAGATTTCTTGAGGTTGGATGATCACCTTACAAGATTGGAAGTGAGCTAGCAAACTTGAAAGTATTCTTGATTTTATGAAACTAGAACTTTTGGAATTTATGAAGAACACTTAGAACTTGAAGATAGAACTTGAGAGAGATCAATTAGATGAAGAAAATTGAAGAATGAAAGTGTTTGTAGGTGTTTTTGGTCGTTGGTGTATGGATTAGATATAAAGGATATGTAATTTTGTTTTCATGTAAATAAGTCACGAATGATTACTCATATTTTTGTAATTTTATGAGATATTTCATGCTAGTTGCCAAATGATGGTTCCCACATGTGTTAGGTGACTCACATGGGCTGCTAAGAGCTGATCATTGGAGTGTATATACCAATAGTACATACATCTAAAAGCTGTGTATTGTACGAGTACGAATACGGGTGCATACGAGTAGAATTGTTGATGAAACTGAACGAGGATGTAATTGTAAGCATTTTTGTTAAGTAGAAGTATTTTGATAAGTGTATTGAAGTCTTTCAAAAGTGTATAAATACATATTAAAACACTACATGTATATACATTTTAACTGAGTCGTTAAGTCATCGTTAGTCGTTACATGTAAGTGTTGTTTTGAAACCTTTAGGTTAACGATCTTGTTAAATGTTGTTAACCCAATGTTTATAATATCAAATGAGATTTTAAATTATTATATTATCATGATATTATCATGTATGAATATCTCTTAATATGATATATATACATTAAATGTCTTTACAACGATAATCGTTACATATATGTCTCGTTTAAAAATCATTAAGTTAGTAGTCTTGTTTTTACATATGTAGTTCATTGTTAATATAATTAATGATATGTTTACTTATCATAATATCATGTTAACTATATATATAACCATATATATGTCATCATATAGTTTTTACAAGTTTTAACGTTCGTGAATCACCGGTCAACTTGGGTGGTCAATTGTCTATATGAAACATATTTCAATTAATCAAGTCTTAACAAGTTTGATTGCTTAACATATTGGAAATATTTAATCATGTAAATATCAATCTCAATTAATATATATAAACATGGAAAAGTTCGGGTCACTACAGTGGGTTTATTTGTTTCAATATAAAACATAATTATGCATAGTAGTTTGAAAATATATAACCATTACTATATGTATATTATTTAAAATGTATGGATATTATGTATATATAATATATATTATATAATTATCAGATATTAAATAATTAATAAAATGTAATATTAATATATGTAATTACAAGTTGAAAATATAATTGTATTAGTAAAATTATTATTTATTTCATATTTGCTAATTAATATAGTATTATCAATAATTTCTATTACACTTTATTATTTGATATTATTATTAATGATATAATTAATTCTATTATTATTGTTATTATTTTTATCTATATCTATATATTTACAATTACAAATATGATCATTATTATTATTAGAAAATAATACATTTTTTTATTATTAAAATTAATAATATAATTATTATCCTTTATTTATTATTAGTATTTTTATTATTAACCTTGACATTATTTATTTATTTTTATTAGTATCCTTATCAATAATATATTACTATTAATAATAATAATAATATTATTATTATTATTATTAATTTTAATTAGATTATTATTATTTATATAATATAATTATAATTATTAATTATTAATATTAATTAATTGGATAAAAGTGTACGCATCAAATTTCAGAAGAAGATTCTGTTGTGTGTAGCTATCGAACTGTAGATAATTCTTGTTGCTGTCTCTAAGTTGTTACAGGTCAATGTCAGTTTATAATCCAAACAAGAATCGATTCACATCGTGAAAAGTTTTTCTATTTTTTTATTACATTTTCTGTACGAGCAAGAATCATCTGTCGACATTAGCTGGCCATACAACAATCCAAAAATTAGTTAGCAATCCATTCAATCCTTATCACACTTTATGTTATTTATTTTATTTCTGTACGAATGGTGATCCTTAACGATTTCATTTGGCGACAAGACAATCGACTACCTCATAGTTGTTGAAATTTCATTTGAATAAACAACACCTCTAATCTGGTGTTCTTGTTGAGAACAACCCATCTTCCTCAAACGATCCTGTAGTCGAACAATATCTTCGTAAACCCAATCACCATTTTCTTTCACCTATTGTTGTTACTCGATAACCATCATCAAACCGCCACAAGTTGCAGCCTTGTTGCTGCTGCTATGCTTACGTTTTTTTTTGCTTCTGTTTCTGTCCACCACCGAGATCATCATAGACACCATCAAAACACTTTAGTTCCTGTATTAGTTCAACACAAATACCACCTTTCTATAATTTTTTTTTGTTTCTTTCTGTTTCGAATTCCTGCAGCAATCACCCATAAAAAAAGGTTTAGAACCTGTTACTAATGTTGTACCTTCGGTTGTAACCTAGATCGCCACTTCTGTTACTGCTCGACACCCCAAAGATCATCCAACAACTTGGTCTGTTGCTACTGTATTCTGTTTCTATTCAGCAACACAAAACACCATCGCTCATGAGTTTTATCGAACACCATCACCAAAATACCGAACCCTTGTTATTACTTGATACTATGATAACGATGATTGTGATTTTATGTGATGATAATGAAGATGGCCGACTCCTAAACAGGTCATATAGGTGACGTATAATATTTTTTTTTGATTCTTCATAATGATAATGATGTTGTAGTTATAGTGGGGTAATGATGAAAAGCATAATGGTGAAGAAGGAAAAGGTGATGTATTTCCTTTTGACTACTAGTGCGTGCCTTTTCCTTTATGGCAAACAACCTACACCTTGCTTTATTAAATTAGTGGTGATTAGGGAATTTATGATGGTGATGTTTATTAGGAACGAGGGAAATATAAGATTATGATGATCGTGATATATGATGATGTACACGATGATGTCTGATGATGGTATGATGAGACGATAGCCAAAAGAGGTTTCGGTCGAGCATATTATGAAAATCAAACCGACCACAAAAACCAATTTTGGGCTTAACTTAAATGTAGTTGGGCCAAAATACATGTTTTTGTTTGGGCAAAATAATATGATAAAAATTGGTGACGTTGATTAATGATGATGAGGATATATCACGAATGATGTTGGATAATGATAATGATTACGTAATGGGTTAAGGTATTTAAGGGACATATTAAAATAGAAATGATATAACAGAGTAGATGGTTGGGGACGTTTGTGTTACGCAAAAGGTCTCGGGTTCGAGCCCGGGCATGAGCGATTTTTTTTGGAAACTCCTTCTTTTGAGGTAGTCTTTATACATTATTATTATTATTATGATTATTATTGTTATGATTATTATTGTTGTTGTTGTTATTATAATTAAAATTACTTAATATTAGTACTAAGACTAATAACATGATTTATAGTATTATCATTTATAGAATTATTAATACTTTTATCATTATTATTAGTACTATCATTATTATTATTGTTACCACCTAAAATATTATCTTAGTATTATTAAAATACTACTTAAACAACCAAATGATATTTATATATAAATATACATTTAGTACATATAACATAACAGAAATTAATATTTTTATATAACAAAATGAATAAATGAATATATATATATATATATATATATATATATATATATATATATATATATATATATATATATATATATATATATATATATATATATATATATATATATATATATATATATATATATATATATATATATATATATATATATATATTCAACATAAAAATAATATAACCAATAAAGTTATATATATAAAAATTTGATCGAGTACGGTTATGTATATTAATAAATATACAAATGATATAGGTTCGTGAATCCAAGGCCAACCCTACATTTTTTTCAATGTCGTCGTATGTATTTTTACTACAAAATACAATAGGTGAGTTCATTTGATCCCTTTTACTCTTTACATTTTTGGGACTGAGAATACATGCGCTGATTTTCCAACTGCTTATTTAAATGCTTTTAAAATATATTTTGAACTGCGAATACATGAAATGCTTTTATAAATGTTTGACGAGATAGACACAAGTAAAACATTCCTCGAATGAATTATTATGCAGACAGAAGTTCTGCGGATTATTATTGAATTATGTGGACATGATAATTGCCACCATTGAATTATGTGGACATGATAATTGCCACCATTGAATTATGTGGACATGATAATTGCCACTAGTTGATATGAATGTTATGTATCGAGAGAATGATTTTATACACAGGTTATGTGTATGTTATTTTTGTGCACAAGATATGTGTACGGTTACTAAGATTTATGAAAAATGGTTGCGTACACGAGAAAAGTGTACTGTATTTAAAAGATATCGCATGTGCATTACAGGTGGGTGTAGGATTCGGGCCCATTTGTACCATGCAGCATTTAAATCTTGTGGTCTATCAAAATGATGAATTTTATTGTTTTATGATAAACTTATGAACTCACCAACCTTTTGGTTAATACTTGAAAGCATGTTTATTCTCAGGTATGAAAGAAACTTTTCGCTGTGCATTTGCTCATTTTAAAGGCATTATTTGGAGTCGATCATCGCAATGGGACCAACTGTTGAAGATTTCGTCCAGGTGGATTAGGACGGGTCCTTTCAGTTGGTATCAGAGCGGTGGTCTTAGCGAACCAGGTCTTACATTAGTTTGTCTAACTGATAGTTGTATAGATGCATTAGTGAGTCTGGACTTCGACTGTGTCTGCATGTTAAAAGTTTTGCTTATCATTTCTAGTCGAAAATCATCTGCTTATCATCCTTAAGAATTTAGCTGCTTATCATTCTTAGTCTAGACACGTCTTGCTGCATTAATTGCATGAATAGTGTATAGACAAGATTCATATCTTAGCGTATCTATTACTGTAACTTTGCCTAACAACTTCCGTAGATTCCTCCGTAACTTATGGGATTTTAGTATTATATATGCATATGTAAATTATGTATTGCAGGGTACTAATCTACATCCTATAATCTATTTCTTATCAAAAATTCTTCATTTGATCATACGAGATGAATCCTGTAACCAGTTTGAGTCCCTCGGATTCCGATAGCTATTTCGACAGCTATTCCGACATAGATGTTCACCTAAGCTCTGAAAACAGTGTCACCGGCATGAATCAACCAATCAGCCATTATCAATTCATCTGATGGGTTCGTAGTCGACTTAATTAATAGAAACGCGCAGAAGGCAATCCCTTCCACCAACCGAATTCACCTCTTGACAATAAACCTGAAACGTTTACCGGTGAACCTGTTCGAGACACCATTTTTCAGTCTCATTTCTGGGGTAACTCGACAAGATTATATTCTATCCACAATTCTGAACCTTATTCATCCGCTCGTTCCGACTGACAATCATCCTGGAGTAATAAGTCAACGAACTTCGCGCTCGAATAATCAATTCGGAGAATATGGTGCAAAAGGTACCAGCTTCAGCAACATCACCGGCACCAACAGTACCATCAATAACAACACCAGTACCATCAATAATCCATGCTTCAATATCACTATCTGTACTTCGAGTATGATATTCGTTCTACGTATCGTTCTACCTCATTTATCTTCGTTCGACATGGCGAATATGTAATCTCTAAAGTTTTAGAGATTATTTATTCTAGTTTCAACCTAAAACTAAATGAGTTTAATATTATATTAACTCATTAAATCCATGATTACATCTAAAGAAAATATATATGTATATATGTTTTCATAAAGATTGTAATTAAAAATTCTTTTGTACAAACTGTTAACGATGAAAATATTTTAACGGGTAGGTAATACCCGAGGAATATTTAGATTTCACATTGATAAGTTACACAGTACATTCTTCTAATCTTATTCAACAATCATGTACTATCCGACTTACATCCACAGATATAAAAATCCGTTCACCACAGAATAACCATATTCATCCAATTTCATATTTGGATTTTGATTTATCAGAATCCAACAAGTGGCATAATGAAGAAAACATTTGAGAAAAATAAAATTTGTTAGAAACAAATGAATTAACTATGAAAAATTCTATTAAGAATCCACGCTAACAAAGTCCTAGCTAACTGTTCCTAGCTAACTGTTAATTCCGTATTACATTTTAATTATCGCAATTTATTTATCGCAATTTAATTATCGCAATTTTAATTCTCACAATTTTATTTATCGTCATTTAATTTCTGTATTTATTTTAAGCACTTTAAATATCGGGACATGTATACAAGGTTTTGACATATTATATCGACGCATCTATATATATTATTTGGAATAACCATAGACACTCTATATGCAGTAATGATCGAGTTCTCTATACAGGGTTGAGGTTGATTCTACAATAATATATATAGTTTGAGTTGTGATCGAGTCTGAGACATGTACACGGGTCACGATACGTATTAATTAGTTCGAATATTATATATTAAGCTACATATAAATTATTGGACTGTTAAATGTGGACTATCAACTGTGGACTACCAACATTGGACAATTAAAATGAACTAAAATATTAATTATAACATATGAAACTAAACAATTCTTCAAGTTTGCCATTTGATTTTATCTTAAACCTCATTTGTATCTTGACGATTACAATCTGCATTCAAACCTTTCATAATTCTTGAAAACACCTCAATCGATAGGATGAATCAACCGCACTTCATCTACGGAAGGAAAGATTTATGCATATAGTTATGCACCTGAGAAACTCTCGGCAACTGAGTAAAAGTTTAACACGTAGCCGCGTCAGATCCTTTGACATTTATTAGCAAAAATAACTTTACGATCCCTTTTCAAAGTAGCCAATTTTGTCACAGCTCCAGTAAGTCAACTTCGACTTTTCATTCGAAGTAGCCTTACTATAATCCTGATATATACGATTACCCTTTTGATACCGGAGAATTCTTTTATGTTTCACCATATTACCAGCAGACGTACCAGCAACCTCGTTGCTTCTTGGCTTAAATCTCTCTGACAAATCATTATATTTATTCATTGATACCGTATCATATACTCATCCGTATCTTGTAACGAGAACTGCCATACCAATTACCGGGAATCAGCAATCAGTACTTTGAAAACTCACAGCATATCTACATCAACAGTTATATGTATGACATTTATCTCTTACAATTATAATCTCTCTTTCTGAAATTCTGAAAAGCACCCAGTTTATGAATCAATACTTCAAAGTTTGAAAAAGCTGAATGAAGCAGCAAAATCTGTAAACGACCTTAACAGTCAAAAGTTTGATGATAAATAAGGATACGTTGGAAAAGCTCAGAAAAGTTGGAATAGGAAAAACGGATTGAGCTAACCACAAAGGAGATCAAGGACAAATACAAGGACCATACCCTATATTAAAGAATCCAGGTAATTCTGGATCCGTTGAAATCTTTAGAGAATATCTTGCTCCGAAGTCATGTTAAAATCTTGCGGAAAATTTTCTTCACCATCCTTCGATATTAGAAATTCCAAGATATCATCGTATCTTTCATTATAAATATCCTCCATATTTTTGAAGATATTTTTCATAACTATTCTTATCTAAAATCATAAATCTCTTCGTACTATCAGTGTTACATCATATAGAAACTGTTAGTTTCAATATTCTGTAAACTTTCGAGCTTAAAATATGAATGTTATTGAAGTAATGTTGGGAACTAATGCATGAGTTAGTATAATATAATGACACTTGATCAACGTGATTATATTACAGTAAGTCATGCTAAGTTTCTAAATGGGACATGATGATTCACAGATTATAACGTCATCATGTGCCATGTTACATGACTCTTACATTTTATCTGATATATATAAACATATCAAGAACATATTTTCTTGATAGTTCTATCTTTTTCGGATATTTTGGTAAATTGAAGAATCAAGATCGTGCTAATACCATTTCTTTCTTAGAACATTAACTATGTTCATTTCGAAATTCATATCTATGAATTCTAGACCGTTGCTCGCTTTAATAGAAGTCGAGAAGATAATAAAAAGGCAAAGAACTCCAGGATATAAGAGAAAACATAAAGCCCAATAACAATACGGAGATTACAAACTGTGGATATTAATACGGATAGCAATATAAAGACACGGTATAATTAACAATAGGATCACCCCAAGGTAATAGCAGGAGTAGACAGAATTTTCTGGTGGAAGATTGAAAGAAGGATGACAGAATTGATAATTAGGAAAATAACAAGGATTAGAAATGGATTAAACATTTCACAATCTTTTGGATGTATGAACTAAGAAAGAAAGTATAGGAATGGTGAGAATAATGGAACGGAAGAGCTTAATTTATAGTGGAAATATCAGACAGAGTAATCGAGTCAGATCACCGCATTTAAATATAGAGATCTTAATTTCCTTACTCGCCGAGGAATCAAATCTTTTAGATTTCGAAGATTTTCTTTAAATCCCTTGAATTCTGGAATTCAACCCTGACTCTGTCAAAATGTTAAGACGAATCTTTACTTTTCCTATTTCAATCTTTTGCGATAGCTTCACTCATACGCTTCAAGTAATCAAAATTATTTTATCATTATAAGTCAATGATGATAAACCTCTAATTATCAACTTATATTGGTCATGAAAGCATTTTTATTGTAAGCCGTGACCACCTCACTCAAATTTCGGGACGAAATTTCTTTAACAGGTAGGTACTGTAACGACCCGGGAATTTCCGACCAAATTTAAACTTTAATCTTAATCTATAATCGACACGATAAGCAAAGTCTGTAATGTGAAAGTCTCAAAAACTTTGAACTATGTTCATGTAAACATTTGACCTTTTACTATTCCCGACGATTCACGAACCTTAAATCGTAAATAGAAATGTAGATATAAATAACTATACATGTAAATAATTAAATATTATAAATTAAATATATTAATGAAGTATTATGTGATTTGGTTATTTCGAAAGAGAACTTAAACATGTTATTAAAACTATTATTTAAAAATAGAGAAGTAATTTGAATGTATATAATTTGTCTATATTAACAAAGTATTAAATGTTATATTGTGGGTTTATTTGTTTCAATATAAAACATAATTATGCATAGTAGTTTGAAAATATATAACCATTACTATATGTATATTATTTAAAATGTATGGATATTATGTATATATAATATATATTATATAAATATCAGATATTAAATAATTAATAAAATGTAATATTAATATATGTAATTACAAGTTGAAAATATAATTGTATTAGTAAAATTATTATTTATTTCATATTTGCTAATTAATATAGTATTATCAATAATTTATATTACACTTTATTATTTGATATTATTATTAATGATATAATTAATTCTATTATTATTGTTATTATTTTTATCTATATCTATATATTTACAATTACAAATATGATCATTATTATTATTAGAAAATAATACATTTTTTTATTATTAAAATTAATAATATAATTATTATCCTTTATTTATTATTAGTATTTTTATTATTAACCTTGACATTATTTATTTATTTTTATTAGTATCCTTATCAATAATATATTACTATTAATAATAATAATATTATTATTATTATTATTATTAATTTTAATTAGATTATTATTATTTATATAATTATAATTATTAATTATTAATATTAATTAATTGGATAAAAGTGTACGCATCAAATTTCAGAAGAAGATTCTGTTGTGTGTAGCTATCGAACTGTAGATAATTCTTGTTGCTGTCTCTAAGTTGTTACAGGTCAATGTCAGTTTATAATCCAAACAAGAATCGATTCACATCATGAAAAGCTTTTCTATTTTTTTATTACATTTTCTGTACGAGCAAGAATCATCTGTCGACATTAGCTGGCCATACAACAATCCAAGAATTAGTTAGCAATCCATTCAATCCTTATCACACTTTATGTTATTTATTTTATTTCTGTACGAATGGTGATCCTTAACGATTTCATTTGGCGACAAGACAATCGACTACCTCATATTTGTTGAAATTTCATTTAAATAAACAACACCTCTAATCTGGTGTTCTTGTTGAGAACAACCCATCTTCCTCAAACGATCCTGTAGTCGAACAATATCTTCGTAAACCCAATCACCATTTTCTTTCACCTATTGTTGTTACTCGATAACCATCATCAAACCGCCACAAGTTGCAGCCTTGTTGCTGCTGCTATGCTTACGTTTTTTTTTGCTTCTGTTTCTGTCCACCACTGAGATCATCATAGACACCATCAAAACACTTTAGTTCCTGTATTAGTTCAACACAAATACCACCTTTCTATAATTTTTTTTGTTTCTTTCTGTTTCGAATTCCTGCAGCAATCACCCATAAAGAAAGGTTTAGAACCTGTTACTAATGTTGTACCTTCAGTTGTAACCTAGATTGCCACTTCTGTTACTGCTCGACACCCCAAAGATCATCCAACAACTTGGTCTGTTGCTACTGTATTCTGTTTCTGTTCAGCAACACAAAACACCATCGCTCATGAGTTTTATCGAACACCATCAGCAAAATACCGAACCCTTGTTATTACTTGATACTATGATAACGATGATTGTGATTTTATGTGATGATAATGAAGATGGCCGACTCCTAAACGGGTCATATAGGTGACGTATAATATATTTTTTTTTTGATTCTTCATAATGATAATGATGTTGTAGTTATAGTGGGGTAATGATGAAAAGCATAATGGTGAAGAAGGAAAAGGTGATGTATTTCCTTTTGACTACTAGTGCGTGCCTTTTCCTTTATGGCAAACAACCTACACCTTGCTTTATTAAATTAGTGGTGATTAGGGAATTTATGATGGTGATGTTTATTAGGAACGAGGGAAATATAAGATTATGATGATCGTGATATATGATGATGTACACGATGATGTCTGATGATGGTATGATGAGACGATAGCCAAAAGAGGTTTCGGTCGAGCATATTATGAAAATCAAACCGACCACAAAATCCAATTTTGGGCTTAACTTAATTGTAGTTGGGCCAAAATACATGTTTTTGTTTGGGCAGAATAATATGATAAAAATTGGTGACGTTGATTAATGATGATGAGGATATATCACGAATGATGTTGGATAATGATAATGATTACGTAATGGGTTAAGGTATTTAAGGGACATATTAAAACAGAAATGATATAACAGAGTAGATGGTTGGGGACGTTTGTGTTACGCAAAAGGTCTCGGGTTCGAGCCCGGGCATGAGCGATTTTTTTTTGGAAACTCCTTCTTTTGAGGTAGTCTTTATACATTATTATTATTATTATTATTATGATTATTATTGTTATGATTATTATTGTTGTTGTTGTTATTATAATTAAAATTACTTAATATTAGTACTAAGACTAATAACATGATTTATAGTATTATCATTTATAGAATTATTAATACTTTTATCATTATTATTAGTACTATCATTATTATTATTGTTACCACCTAAAATATTATCTTAGTATTATTAAAATACTACTTAAACAACCAAATGATATTTATATATAAATATACATTTAGTACATATAACATAACAGAAATTAATATTTTTATATAACAAAATGAATAAATGATATATATATATATATATATATATATATATATATATATATATATATATATATATATATATATATATATATATTCAACATAAAAATAATATAACCAATAAAGTTATATATATAAAAATTTGATCGAGTACGGTTATGTATATTAATAAATATACAAATGATATAGGTTCGTGAATCCAAGGCCAACCCTACATTTTTTTCAATGTCGTCGTATGTATTTTTACTACAAAATACAATAGGTGAGTTCATTTGATCCCTTTTACTCTTTACATTTTTGGAACTGAGAATACATGCGCTGATTTTCCAACTGCTTATTTAAATGCTTTTGAAATATATTTTGAACTGCGAATACATGAAATGCTTTTATAAATGTTTGACGAGATAGACACAAGCAAAACATTCCTCGAATGAATTATTATGCAGACAGAAGTTCTGCGGATTATTAATGAATTATGTGGACATGATAATTGCCACCATTGAATTATGTGGATATGATAATTGCCACCATTGAATTATGTGGACATGATAATTGCCACCAGTTGATATGAATGTTATGTATCGAGAGAATGATTTTATACACAGGTTATGTGTATGTTATTTTTGTGCACAAGATATGTGTACGGTTACTAAGATTTATGAAAAATGGTTGCGTACACGAGAAAAGTGTACTGTATTTAAAAGATATCGCATGTGCATTACAGGTGGGTGTAGGATTCGGGCCCATTTGTACCATGCAGCATTTAAATCTTGTGGTCTATCAAAATGATGAATTTTATTGTTTTATGATAAACTTATGAACTCACCAACCTTTTGGTTGACACTTGAAAGCATGTTTATTTTCAGGTATGAAAGAAACTTTCCGCTGTGCATTTGCTCATTTTAAAGGCATTATTTGGAGTCGATCATCGCAATGGGACCAACTGTTGAAGATTTCGTCCAGGTGGATTAGGACGGGTCCTTTCAGTCGATTCTCGGTAGTGGGTAGCGGTTCTTGATGATAAGTTTGTTAAACTCTCGGTAGTCGATACACAACCTAAATGTACCATCCTTCTTCTTGACAAACAAAACAGGAGCTCCCCACGGTGATGTGCTTGGTCGAATGAAACCACACTCTAAAAGTTCCTGTAACTGACTTTGTAATTCTTTTATTTCGCTGGGTGCGAGTCTGTATGGAGCACGAGCTATTGGTGCAGCTCCTGGTACAAGGTCTATTTGAAATTCAACGGATCGATGTGGGGGTACTCCCGGTAATTCTTTCGAAAATACATCGGGAAATTCTTTTGCGACGGGAACATCACTGATGTTCTTTTCTTCAGGTTTAACTTCCTCGATGTGTGCTAGAATGACGTAACAACCTTTTCTTATTAGTTTTTATGCCTTCAAACTACTAATAAGTTTTAATTTCGCGTTGTTCTTTTCTCCGTAGACCATTAAAGGTTTTCCTTTTTCACGCATAATGCAAATCGCATTTTTGTAACAAACGATCTCTGCTCTCACCTTTTTCAACCAGTCCATGCCAATTATTACATCAAAACTCCCTAACTCGACTGGTATTAAATCAATTTTAAACGTTTCATCCCCCAGTTTAATTTCTCTCTCCCGACATATATTATCTGCTGAAATTAATTTACCGTTTACTAATTCGAGTAAAAATTTACTATCCAAAGACGTCAATGGGCAACTTAATTTAGCACAAAATTCTCTACTCATATAGCTTTTATCCGCACCCGAATCAAATAAAACATAAGCAGATTTATTGTCAATAAGAAACGTACCCGTAACAAGCTCTGGGTCTTCCTGTACTTCTGCCGCATTAATATTGAAAACTCTTTCACGGCCCTGCCCATTAGTATTCCTCTGATTCGGGCAATTTCTAATAATGTGGCCCGATTTTCCACATTTATAACAAACAGCATTAGTATTACTTGCTCCGACACTATTCGTTTCAGCATTACTTGTTCCGACATTATTTGTTCCTTTAGTTCTGTTAAACTTTGGTCCGTAGACCTCACACTTTGTCACGCTATGACCATTTCTTTTACACCTGTTGCAAAATGTCGTGCAAAATCCCTGATGATTTTCTTCACACCTATGACATGGCTGTTTTTGTTTTTTGTTGCCGTTGTTGTTATTGAGGTTGTTATTGGGATTGTTATTGTTGTTGAAACGGTTGTTGTAGTTGTTGTTGTTGGGATGTTTGTTGTAGTTATTGTTAGGATTGCGGTTATTGTTGCGATTGTTGTTGCGGTTGTTAGGATAGTTTTTGCGATTGTGGTTGTAATTGTTGTTGTTGTTGTACTGGTGGCTCTTGTCACTGTTTTTCTCCCACTTCCTCTTGAGTTGTTTCGTATTGGCTTCTTCGGTCGCCTGCTCTTTAATTCTTCCCTCAATCTGATTTATGAGTTTATGATCCATTCGACTTGCCTTCTGTATAGAAGCGGGCTCGTGTGAACTCACATCTGTAGTGACCCGAACTTTTCCATTTTTATATACATTAAATGAAATTGTTATCTACATGATTAAATGTTTCCAACATGTTAAGTACTCAAACTTGTTAAGACTTGATTAAATGAAATAAGTTTCATATAGACAATTGATCACCCAAGTTGACCGGCGATTCACGAACGTTACAAAATTGTAAAAACTACATGTTGTGGTATATATATAGACATATATATATGGTTGACATAAGATTATGATGAGTAAGTATCTCACTAAGTATATTAACAATGTGTGATATACATAAGAAATGAGATTACTAAGTTAAGAAACTCGAAATGATATATATAACGATTATCGTTATGATAACGTCTACTAAATATATATGTATCATATTAAGATATTGATACACTATATTTAACATGATAAAATGATATTTAAATATATCATTAAGTGTGTTAACAATGAACTACATATGTAAAAACAAGACTACTAACTCAAGAATTACGAAACGAGACTTATATGTAACGATTATCGTTGTAACGACATTTAAATGTATATATATCATATTAAGATATATTAATATATCATAATATCATGATAATATAATAATTTAACATCTCATTAGATATAATAAATATTGGGTTAACAACATTTAACAAGATCGTTAACTTAAAGGTTTCAAATCAACATTTACATGTAACGACTAACGATGACTTAACGACTCAGTTAAAATGTATATACATGTAGTGTTTTAATATGTATTCATACACTTTTGAAAGAATTCAAGACACATATCAAAGTACTTCTACTTAACAAAAATTCTTACAATTACATCCTCGTTCAGTTTCATCAACAATTCTACTCGTTTGCACCCGTATTCGTACTTGTACAATACACAGCTTTTAGATGTATGTACTATTGGTATATACACTCCAATGATCAGCTCTTAGCAGCCCATGTGTGTCACCTAACACATGTGGGAACCATCATTTGGCAACAAGCATGAAATATCTCATAAAATTACAAAAATATTAGTAATCATTCATGACTTATTTACATGAACATAAAATTACATATCCTTTATATCTAATCCATATACCAATGACCAAAAACACCTACAAACACTTTCATTCTTCAATTTTCTTCATCTAATTGATCTCTCTCAAGTTCCATCTTCAAGTTCTAAGTGTTCTTCATAAATTCCATAAGTATAGTTTCATAAAAATCAAGAATACTTCCAAGTTTGCAAGTCTACTTCTAAGCTTTCTAATCCATTCCAAGTAATCATCTAAGATCAAGGAACCTTTGTTATTTACAGTAGGTTATCTTTCTAATTCAAGGTAATATTCATATTCAAACTTTGATTCAATTTCTACAACTGTAACAATCTTATTTCGAGTGAAAATCTTACTTGAACTTGTTTTCGTGTCATGATTCTGCTTCAAGAACTTTCAAGCCATCCAAGGATCCTTTGAAGCTAGATTCATTTTTCTCATTTCCAGTAGCTTTATCCAGAAAACTTGAGGTAGTAATGATGTTCATAACATCATTCGATTCATACATATAAAGCTATCTTATTTGAAGGTTTAAACGTGTAATCACTAGAACATAGTTTAGTTAATTCTAAACTTGTTCGCAAACAAAAGTTAATCTGTGATGACCCGGGAATTTCTGACCAAATTTAAACTTAATATTTATATAATTCCGACACGATAAGCAACTGTAATGTTGGGTCTCAAAAAAAAAATTTGAACTGTTTACATGGATTCAATTAACCTTCGGCTGCTCCCGACGATTCACGAACTTGTGTGTGTAAATATATATATATATATATATATATATATATATATATATATATATATATATATATATATATATATATATATATTAAAAATGGCATAAGAAAAATTAATATATTAAATCTAATTATAAGTTAAAATATAGTTATTATATTAATAAATATTACGTTCATTATTAATATTGATATTAGTATTATTAATATTATTAACTTATGTATATAATATATAAATAGGAGATTTGATAAGCATAATTTGTTATATCAATATTATTAGTATTACTTTCATTATTATTATTAAGGTTAATATTAATATTAGTATCTGTATTACTAATATTATATAATATATAGATATAAGAATTAAACATGTAATTTGATATATCTTAATTATTACTTGTATTGTCATTAGATATTTGTATCATTGAAAATCATTATTTTTTTTATCATTAAAAATATTATCATTATTATTTTTATAGTTACTATTATAAGTATTATTAGTTATTATTAGTAATATTAATATTACTATTATTAAGGTAATTATTAGTATTATATTGAGGTTATTATTATTAATATTATTATTATTTCTGTTAATATTACTATTAGTATTTTATTATTCTATCAGTGTTGTAAATATTAATATAATTACTAAAAATTAATATAGTTTGCATATATAATTACCATACAAAAACAAAAGTGATTTTCAAGTCACTTTCCACTTTAATTTGGTTCCTGCTCGTGATTTATAATTTGTTGACTTGTATCCCTCTAAGACATTCTTGGAATCATTCAAACATTACACAAATATCATTCAATCATTCAAATATATGATAACTATCTAAGTTATATATGTATGCACATAAAATTGAAATATAACTATGACATTAAACACCAACTTCTCCTCTTTTATTATTTTCAATACTCGAAGAAAAGAAACCCCAAAAGTGGATCGGCTGTAAAGTCATGAACACTCCAAAAACCCCTTCACCACCTTTACAATCAACACCACCCACTACCATCGTAGACACCACCCATAACCACCATGTTATCACCTTCTCCTTTTCTCCCTCTCTCTTATTTCATTGACGTGAATACCCACATCCATAGCTACTGTGGTCACTACAGTTTCTATTTCTGTTTCAGTCAAGCTTCAACCGCCACCACAGACTCACTAAACAACTACCATCACCATGACCTTACACCACCAACACCACCACAACCCAAGACAAACAATCACAAACCATTACTGGTATGCTATTACTCAGTCCTTCTTACTGCTATTGCTACGATTCCACAACTGGTTTCTGTTCCATTTGCAAATCATCACCAGTACCATCACTTGCATCTTTTCCTGCTTCTCTTCCTTCCACCTGCAAAATACCACACAAATAATCACTTATTCATGATCATCTAATCTACAACAGCTACTATGAACTGCTACATCTATTTAGGGCTGTCAAATAAACCCATCATCTATTCTCTCTCTATGTATAAACGATACATGTATAAATATACATGACAATCACCACAACCCCAAAGTAAGTAACTAATCTCGTTCTGTTTATTTTGGTCTCGAACAAACTGCTGCAGACTGGTGCATTTGTGTAATGTTTAGCTAGAACCCAAGGACCAAACCAACCACTCCTAATCCTGATGTTCGATACCTAAAGACATATACTTGCAGCTACCATTATTCCATTTCAGGTCCCTGTTCCATCATCAAATTATATGACCTGCAACCTCTGCTATTAAATAACTATTTTCTAAACTATCATGAACACCTTATCAATATCTACTTAGTCGGTCACACAGTACTGCCTTCTAATTGCCATTCAATCAATAACATTCACCACTGTCGTTCTATGTTTTTTTTTTCGCCATTGATGCAATTAATAACCAAAACCACAAACAAGTCGTTGACTATGATCGACTATCACTAATGCCTTCAAGAAAAACCATTCATTATAGCTCGTTTTCGATCAAATAAAAATAAATAAATAAATAAAAATAAATAAATAATACAGATTATATATTAATGGATGAAGAAATTAAGAAAATATCAAAAATCCAATTACTCATTTGATCAATTGATGAATCGATTACCTGATCAATCGATGAAGGAAGATAAGATGATAATCCTGATACAATGAAGATTGATTTTAGATGAACTGCTATTGGGGTTGATCGATGCTTGAATGATGATGACGATGATGACTGATGAAGGTGTTGAACGGTAAGGAGGATGAATTAATGACCGGTTACACCCGAGTTGTTGGGTGATTGACTGATCGATTTAAAGAATCGATGGTTCTATGGACTTATTCTGTGATCTTCTTCTGCCTTTCTCGATCGGTTTGAAGCCGACAACAGAACCACTCCCTTTCTCTTTTTATTTAATTTCCAAACCTAAAACCATAAGAAGTGTTTAGCATCGGGCCAGTAATAATTCCACATTGCTAAGTGGACTTGTGAAGAAATTCGGCCGAGGACTCTCTGTTGGGCCGATTTAGCCATGAACTGTTTTGTTAAGTGGGTTTTAAGGAATCACTAAAACATGGGTTAAAAATGTTAGGCTGTGAATTTGATCAGAACAACGGAAACAGAAGTATGGTTTGGGGTAATAGCGGGTAGCGAAAGGTCTCAGGTTCGATCCCCGTCTTGGACAAATTCTTTTAAAGGAAGCTTTTAAGGGTATACACAATTATCTTATTTTTATTATTAATATTATTAATTATTATTACTATTATTGTTATGAATATAATTATAATTGTTATTAATTAATAGTATTATCATTAGTATTATTATTAATAGATATTAGTGTTATTATTAGTATTATTATTATTCTTAAAAGAATCATTATTTTTAAAATTATCATGTATATTAAAATTATCATTTTTGTTAAAATTATTAGCATTATAGTTTTCAATTATCATTATCATATTTACTAAAAATATCATTATTATTAAAATTTTCATTTTTATTAAAACTACCTTTTTATTAAAAATTTCATTATCATTATTATTATATTATTATAATAAATAAAATATTTTGTATATAAAAATATACTTATGCTATAATTATATTAATATTACCCATAATTATATATTAAAAACATTAACATTTTTTTGTTTATTAAAATAAATACATATATAACATGTAATTTAAGATATGTATTATATAAACAAAATATACATTAGAATTTAGTACATATTCTATATGAACAACAACACTAAATATATAAATTATAAATACTATATAATAAATAGGTGAAATTATTTGATTTTTCATTATGTGTTTTAATATATATATGAACAATCTAGGTTCGTGAATCCGAGGCCAACCCTACACTTATTAAACGTCGTCATATGTATTTTTACTACAAAATACATTAGGTGAGTTTCATTTGCCCCTTTTACTCTTTATGTTTTTGGGCTGAGAATACATGTAAATGCTTTATTAACTGTTTTACAATATTTATATGCGTGAGTTTCATTTGCCTTTTTACCCTTTATATTTTTGGGCTGAGAACACATGCGCAATTTTTATAAATGTTTTACGAAATAGACACAAGTAATCGAAACTACATTATATGGTTGAATTATCGAAATCGAATATGCCCCTTTTTATTAAGTCTGGTAATCTAAGAATTAGGGAACAGACACCCTAATTGACGCGAATCCTAAAGATAGATCTATTGGGCCCAACATGCCCCATCCAAAGTACCGGATGCTTTAGTACTTCGAAATTTATATCATGTCCGATGGAGGATCCCGGAATGATGGGGATATTCTTATATGTATATTGTGAATGTCGGTTACCAGGTGTTCAATCCATATGAATGATTATTTTGTCTCTATGTATGGGACGTATGTTTATGAGAAATGGAAATATGAAATCTTGTGGTCTATTAAAAGTTATGAAATGATTATTTATGATAAACTAATGAACTCACCAACCGTTTGGTTGACACTTGAAAGCATGTTTATTCTCAGGTACGAAAGAAATCTTCCGCTGTGTAATTGCTCATTTTAAAGATATTACTTGGAGTCATTCATGACATATTTCAAAAGACGTTGCATTCGAGTCATTGAGATCATCAAGATTATTATTAAATCAGTTATAGTTAGATATATTATAAAATGGTATGCATGCCGTCAACTTACGTTGTATTAAAAGTTTGTCTTTTCAAAAACGAATGCAATGTTTGTAAAATGTATCATATAGAGGTCAAATACCTCGCGACGTAATCAACTGTTGTGAATCGTTTATAATCAATATGGACTTCGTCCGGATGGATTAGGACGGGTCCTTTCAGTTGGTATCAGAGCGATGGTCTTAGCGAACCAGGTCTTGCATTAGTGTGTCTAACTGATAAGTCGTTAGGATGCATTAGTGAGTCTGGACTTCGACCGTGTCTGCATGTCAAAAGTTTTGCTTATCATTTTTGTCAGAAGTCATTTGTTTATAATCCTTAGTAAATTACCTGCTTATTATTCTTAGTCTAGACACATCTTATTGCATTGACTGCATGAATAGTGTATAGACAAAATTCATATCTTAGCGTATCTGCTAATTCATATCATAGCGTATCTGTTATTGTTATCTTTACCTGACAGTTTCCGTAGATTCCTCCGTAACTTATGAGATTTTAGTATTACATATGCATATGTAAATTATGTATTACAGGATACTAATCTACATCTTATAATCTATTTCTTATCGAAAATCCTTCATCTGATCGTACGAGATGAATCCTTCAACTAGTTCGAGTCCCTTGGATTCCGACAGATATTTCGATAGTTATCCCGACAGTTATTCCGAATGGATAGTCATCTAAGCTCCGGAAGCAACGTCAGCAGAATGAATCAACCAATCAGTCATCCTCAATTCATCTGATGGATTCGTAGTCGACTTAATCAATGGAGACGCGCAGAAGGCGATCCCTTCCACTAACCGAATTCACCTTTTGGCGAAGAACCTAAAGCACTTATCGGCGAACCTGTTCGTAACACCATTTTCACCCTCATTTCTCGAATATCTCGCCACGACTATATCATAACTCAGATTCTAAACCTTATTCATCTGCTCGTTCTGACCGACAATCATCCCGGAGTAATACAAGAAGTCAATGAACTTCACACTCTAGTAATCAATTTGGAGAATATGGTGCAAAACGTACCAGCTTCAGCAACATCACCAGCACCAACATCAATACCAGTACCACCAACAACTCAAGTTCACATCATACACCTCAACATCTAATTATGTACCTCGAGCATAATCATCAATCTGCAAATCGTTCTAAATCATTTATCTTCGTTCGACATGACGATTATGTAATCTTCAATGTTTTAGAGATTATATATTCTAGTTCTAACGGTAAATAAAATGAGATTAATATCATATTAACTCATTAAATCCATGATTGAATCTGAAGAAAATATATATACAAGTATATTTTCATAAAGATTGTAATTAAAAATTCTGTCGTACAAACTGTTAATGGTGAAAATATTTTAACGGGTAGGTAATACCCGAAGAATATTTAAATTTCACTTTAATAAGTTACACTGTACATTCGACGAAGCTGATTCAACAGTCATTTACTATCCTACTTACATCCACAGATAAATAAATCCGTTCACCACAGAATAACCATTTCCATTTCATATTTGGACTTTGACCTATCAGAATCCAACAAGTGGCATAATGAAGAAAACATGTGACAAAATAAAATTTGTTAGAAACAAACAAATTAACTATGAGGAAATTTGTTAAGAATCCACGCTAACTGTTCCTAGCTAATTGTCCCCAGCTAACTGATTACACTTTATTTATCGCAATTTACATTCTCGCAATTTTATTTATCGTCATTTAATTTCTGTTATTTACTTTACGCATTTTATTTATTGTCATTTAATTTCTGTATTTATTCTTCGCACTTTAAATATCGGGACACGTATACAAGGTTTTGACATATCATATCGACGCATCTATATATATTATTTGGAATCACCGTAGACACTCTATATGCAGTAATGATCGTGTTCTCTATACAGGGTTGAGGTTGATTCTTAAATAATATATATACTTTGAGTTGTGATCGAGTCTGAGACGAATACGGGTCACGATACGTATTAATTAATTCGAATATTATATATTAAAATGTATATGAATTATTGAATTGCTAACTGTGGACTATCAACTATGGACTACCAACATTGGACAATTAAAATGAATTAAAATATTGACAATAACATATGAAACTAAATAATTCTTCAAGTTTGCCACTTGATTTCATCTTAAACCTTAATTGTACCTTGACGATTACAATCTGTGTTCAAACCTTTCATGATTCTTGAAAACACCTCAATCGATAGGATGAATCAACTGCACTTCATCTATGGAAGGAAAGATTTATGCATATAGTTATTCACCTGAGAAACTCTCGGCAACTGAGTAAAAGTTTAACACGTAGCCGTGTCAGATCCTTTGGCATTTATTAGCAAAAATAACTTTGCAATCCCTTTTCAAGGTAGCAAATTTTGTCACAGCTTCAGCAAATCAACTTCGACTTTTCGTTTGAAACAACCTTATTATCACCTTGATTTATATGTATGCTCTTTTATTATTACCGGGGAACCTTTTATATTCCACCATATTACCGTCAGCGTTTAATCATCTAAAAACACAATTCTCTTGAAATCACCTCGGATCGATAACCAATGATTCAAATATGGTAGCATTAAATGTAGAGGAATCGGCAATCAGTACTTTAAAAACTCACAGCATATCTACATTAACAGTTATATGTATAACATTTATCTCTTAGAATAATGATCTTCCATTCTGAAATTTTGAAAAGCACCCAGCCTACGAATTAATACATTGAACTTTGAAAAAGCTAAATGAAGCAGCAGAAACTATAGATAATCGTAATCAACCTTAACCATCGAAAGTTTAATGATAAAGAATGGAGTATTGGAAATACTCAATAGAAAAATTAGTACCGAAAAGCGGATTATGCGAAACTATGAAGGAAGCCGTGGAAAAATTACAAAGAAAAAGTTTGACTTCAAAGAATCCAAATGATTTGGTTTCTGATGAAATCTTTAGCGAATACCTTGCTTCCGAATCTAAACCTTTACGGATAAATCTTCTTCATCATCCATCGATATTAGAAATTCCAAGATATCATCGTATCTTTCATTATAAATATCCTTCATATTTTTGAAGATATTCTCATAACTATTCTTACCTGAAATCATTAATCTCTTCGTGCTATCAGTGTTACATCATATAGAAACTGTTAGTTTCTATATTCTGTAAACTTTCGAGCTTAAAATATGAATGTTATTGAAGTAGTGTTGGGAACTTATGCATGAGTTAGTATAATATAATGACACTTGATCAACGTGATTATATTACAGTAAGTCATGCAGAGTTTTTATTGGGATGTGATGATTCACAGATCATAACGTCATCATGTGCCATGTTACATAACTCTTTCATTATGCTTAACTTCTGAATATATCAAGAAAGTATATTCTTGATAGTTCTATTCTCAGTGATTCTGGTAATTTGACAAATCAAATCGTGTGATTTCGTTCATCTTGTTTAGAACATTAAGTTCATTCAAAACTTCATTTCTACAAATTCTGGACCATTATTCACTTGACTCGCGGACGGGAAGAGAAGATGAAAACATGAAGCCTAAATATAATGGAGAATATAAAGTCCGATAACAACCCTGAAACTACAAACCGTGTATATCAATGCGTATAGCAATATGAAGACACGGGTGAATGAAAAAAAAACACTATAACCACAAGTAAATGATAGGAGAAAGTAACTTCCTTCAGTGGTAGACGAAAGAGAAGAATGACAGATATGAAAGTTAGGAGTACATCAAGGGTCAGAACGGGATGGAGCATTTCCACAATATTTTGGAATATGATGTGGGAAAGAAAGAATAGAAGGTGTGAGTTGTAAAGAAATGATGGGGGTGGATTTATAGTAAATTATCCGACAGAGCAATCAAAACAGATGATCGCATTTAAAGCGGATCCAAATTCCCTTGATTACCGAAGAATCAAATCTTATTACGAAGATTTTCTCCAAATCTCTTGAACTTGGGAAATCAATCCTATCTACGTCAAAAGATATGACGAATCTATACCTACTCATTTCACCCTTTGGTGATAACTTCACTTATACTTTTCACAAAATCAAATGGTTTTATCCATATTACTCAATGATGATAAAACTCTATTTATCAACTCATAATTGTCATGAAAACATTCTTACTGTTATCCATGACGACCTCGATCAAATTTCGGGACGAAATTTCTTTAACGGGTAGGCACTGTGATGACCCGGGAATTTCCGACCAAATTTAAACTTAATCTTTATATAATTCCGACACGATAAGCAACTGTAATGTTGGGTCTCAAAAAAAATTTTGAACTTTTTACATGGATTCAATTAACCTTCGGCTGCTCCCGATGATTCACGAACTTGTGTGTGTAATATATATATATATATATATATATATATATATATATATATATATATATATATATATATATATATATATATATATATATATATATATATATATATATATATATATATATATATTAAAAATGGCATAAGCAAAATTAATATATTAAATCTAATTATAAGTTAAAATATAGTTATTATATTAATAAATATTACGTTCATTATTAATATTGATATTAGTATTATTAATATTATTAACTTATGTATATAATATATAAATAGGAGATTTGATAAGCGTAATTTGTTATATCAATATTATTAGTATTACTTTCATTATTATTATTAAGGTTAATATTAATATTAGTATCTTTATTACTAATATTATATAATATATAGATATAAGAATTAAACATGTAATTTGATATATCTTAATTATTACTTGTATTGTCATTAGATATTTGTATCATTGAAAATCATTATTTTTTTTTGTCATTAAAAATATTATCATTATTATTTTTATAGTTACTATTATAATTATTATTAGTTATTATTAGTAATATTAATATTACTATTATTAAGGTAATTATTAGTATTATCTTGAGGTTATTATTATTAATATTATTATTATTTCTGTTAATATTACTATTAGTATTTTATTATTCTATCAGTGTTGTAAATATTAATATAATTACTAAAAATTAATATAGTTTGCATATATAATTACCATACAAAAACAAAAGTGATTTTCAAGTCACTTTCCACTTTAATTTAGTTCCTGCTCGTGATTTATAATTTGTTGACTTGTATCCCTCTAAGACATTCTTGGAATCATTCAAACATTACACAAATATCATTCAATCATTCAAATATATGATAACTATCTAAGTTATATATGTATGCACATAAAATTGAAATAAAACTATGACATTGAACACCAACTTCTCCTCTTTTATTATTTTCATTACTCGAAGAAAAGAAACCCCAAAAGTGGATCGGCTGTAAAGTGGTGAACACTCCAAAAACCCCTTCACCACCTTTACAATCAACACCACCCACTACCATCGTAGACACCACCCATAACCACCATGTTATCACCTTCTCCTTTTCTCCCTCTCTCTTATTTCATTGACGTGAATACCCACATCCATAGCTACTGTGGTCACTACAGTTTCTATTTCTGTTTCAGTCAAGCTTCAACCGCCACCACAGACTCACTAAACAACTACCATCACCATGACCTTACACCACCAACACCACCACAACCCAAGACAAACAATTACAAACCATTACTGGTATGCTATTACTCAGTCCTTCTTACTGCTATTGCTATGATTCCACAACTGGTTTCTGTTCCATTTGTAAATCATCACCAGTACCATCACTTGCATCTTTTCCTGCTTCTTTTCCTTCCACCTGCAAAATACCACACAAATAATCACTTATTCATGATCATCTAATCTACAACAGCTACTATGAACTGCTACGTCTATTTAGGGCTGTCAAATAAACCCATCATCTATTCTCTCTCTATGTATAAACGATACATGTATAAATATACATGACAATCACCACAACCCCAATGTAAGTAACTAATCTCGTTCTATTTATTTCAGTCTCGAACAAACTGCTGCAGACTGGTGCATTTGTGTAATGTTTAGCTAGAACCCAAGGACCAAACCAACCACTCCTAATCCTGATGTTCGATACCTAAAGACATATACTTGCAGCTACCATTATTCCATTTCAGGTCCCTGTTCCATCATCAAATTATATGACCTGCAACCTCTGCTATTAAATAACTATTTTCTAAACTATCATGAACACCCTATCAATATCTACTTAGTCGGTCACACAGTACTGCCTTCTAATTGCCATTCAATCAATAACATTCGCCACTGTCGTTCTATGTTTTTTTTCCGCCATTGATGCAATTAATAACCAAAACCACAAACAAGTCGTTGACTATGATCGACTATCACTAATGCCTTCAAGAAAAACCATTCATTATAGCTCGTTTTTGATCAAATAAAAATAAATAAATAAATAAAAATAAATAAATAATACAGATTATATATTAATGGATGAAGAAATTAAGAAAATATCAAAAATCCAATTACTCATTTGATCAATTGATGAATCGATTACCTGATCAATCGATGAAGGAAGATAAGATGATAATCCTGATACAATGAAGATTGATTTTAGATGAACTGCTATTGGGGTTGATCGATGCTTGAATGATGATGACGATGATGACTGATGAAGGTGTTGAACGGTAAGGAGGATGAATTAATGACCGGTTACACCCGAGTTGTTGGGTGATCGACTGATCGATTTAAAGAATCGATGGTTCTATGGACTTATTCTGTGATCTTCTTCTGCCTTTCTCGATCGGTTTGAAGCCGACAACAGAACCACTCCCTTTCTCTTTTTATTTAATTTCCAAACCTAAAACCATAAGAAGTGTTTAGCATCGGGCCAGTAATAATTCCACATTGCTAAGTGGACTTGTGAAGAAATTCGGCCGAGGACTCTCTGTTGGGCCGATTTAGCCATGAACTGTTTTGTTAAGTGGGTTTTAAGGAATCACTAAAACATGGGT
This sequence comes from Rutidosis leptorrhynchoides, assembly GCF_046630445.1. Lineage (NCBI taxonomy): Eukaryota > Viridiplantae > Streptophyta > Magnoliopsida > Asterales > Asteraceae > Rutidosis > Rutidosis leptorrhynchoides. The sequence goes on along the minus strand of NC_092336.1, from coordinate 381,672,890 downwards.
TAAAAATGTTAGGCTGTGAATTTGATCAGAACAACGGAAACAGAAGTATGGTTTGGGGTAATAGCGGGTAGCGAAAGGTCTCAGGTTCGATCCCCGTCTTGGACAAATTCTTTTAAAGGAAGCTTTTAAGGGTATACACAATTATCTTATTTTTATTATTAATATTATTAATTATTATTACTATTATTGTTATGAATATAATTATAATTGTTATTAATTAATAGTATTATCATTAGTATTATTATTAATAGATATTAGTGTTATTATTAGTATTATTATTATTCTTAAAAGAATCATTATTTTTAAAATTATCATGTATATTAAAATTATCATTTTTGTTAAAATTATTAGCATTATAGTTTTCAATTATCATTATCATATTTACTAAAAATATCATTATTATTAAAATTTTCATTTTTATTAAAACTACCTTTTTATTAAAAATTTCATTATCATTATTATTATATTATTATAATAAATAAAATATTTTGTATATAAAAATATACTTATGCTATAATTATATTAATATTACCCATAATTATATATTAAAAACATTAACATTTTTTTGTTTATTAAAATAAATACATATATAACATGTAATTTAAGATATGTATTATATAAACAAAATATACATTAGAATTTAGTACATATTCTATATGAACAACAACACTAAATATATAAATTATAAATACTATATAATAAATAGGTGAAATTATTTGATTTTTCATTATGTGTTTTAATATATATATGAACAATCTAGGTTCGTGAATCCGAGGCCAACCCTACACTTATTAAACGTCGTCATATGTATTTTTACTACAAAATACATTAGGTGAGTTTCATTTGCCCCTTTTACTCTTTATGTTTTTGGGCTGAGAATACATGTAAATGCTTTATTAACTGTTTTACAATATTTATATGCGTGAGTTTCATTTGCCTTTTTACCCTTTATATTTTTGGGCTGAGAACACATGCGCAATTTTTATAAATGTTTTACGAAATAGACACAAGTAATCGAAACTACATTATATGGTTGAATTATCGAAATCGAATATGCCCCTTTTTATTAAGTCTGGTAATCTAAGAATTAGGGAACAGACACCCTAATTGACGCGAATCCTAAACATAGATCTATTGGGCCCAACATGCCCCATCCAAAGTACCGGATGCTTTAGTACTTCGAAATTTATATCATGTCCGATGGAGGATCCCGGAATGATGGGGATATTCTTATATGTATATTGTGAATGTCGGTTACCAGGTGTTCAATCCATATGAATGATTATTTTGTCTCTATGTATGGGACGTATGTTTATGAGAAATGGAAATATGAAATCTTGTGGTCTATTAAAAGTTATGAAATGATTATTTATGATAAACTAATGAACTCACCAACCGTTTGGTTGACACTTGAAAGCATGTTTATTCTCAGGTACGAAAGAAATCTTCCGCTGTGTAATTGCTCATTTTAAAGATATTACTTGGAGTCATTCATGACATATTTCAAAAGACGTTGCATTCGAGTCGTTGAGATCATCAAGATTATTATTAAATCAGTTATAGTTAGATATATTATAAAATGGTATGCATGCCGTCAACTTACGTTGTATTAAAAGTTTGTCTTTTCAAAAACGAATGCAATGTTTATAAAATGTATCATATAGAGGTCAAATACCTCGCGACGTAATCAACTGTTGTGAATCGTTTATAATCAATATGGACTTCGTCCGGATGGATTAGGACGGGTCCTTTCATAATCCTTCTAACTTGACTTTTAAAATCAACTAAACACATGTTCTATATCTATATGATATGCTAACTTAATGATTTAAAACCGGAAAACACGAAAAACACCGTAAAACCGGATATACGCCGTCGTAGTAACACCGCGGGCTGTTTTGGGTTAGTTAATTAAAAACTATGATAAACTTTGATTTAAAAGTTGTTCTTCTGGGAAAATGATTTTTCTTATGAACATGAAACTATATCCAAAAATCATGGTTAAACTCAAAGTTGAAGTATGTTTTCCAAAATGGTCATCTAGACGTCATTCTTTCGACTGAAATGACTACCTTTACAAAAAAAACTTTTAACCTGTAATTCTGGCTATAAACTTATACTTTTTATGTATAGATTCATAAACTTAAGTTCAATATGAAACCATAGCAATTGGATTCACTCAAAACGGATTTAAAATGAAGAAGTTATGGGTAAAACAAGATTGGATATTTTTTGATTATTTTAGCTACGGGAAATGTTTAACAAATCTATACAAATCATATCCTAGCTAACTTATATTGTATTATACATGTATTCTAATATATTATGTAATCTTAGGATACCATAGACACTTATGCAAATGTTTTGACATATCATATCGACCCATGTATATATATTATTTGGAACAACCATAGACACTCTATATGCAGTAATGTTGGAGTTAGCTATACAGGGTTGAGGTTGATTCCAAAAATATATACACTTTGAGTTGTGATCTAGTCTGAGACGTATATACACTGGGTCGTGGATTGATTCAAGATAATATATATATATCAATTTATTTCTGTACATCTAACTGTGGACAACTAGTTGTAGGTTACTAACGAGGACAGCTGACTTAATACACTCAAATCTTTAAAACATAATAAAAATGGTTTTAATTATATTTTGATCATACTTTGATATATATGTACATATTTGTATAGGTTCGTGAATCGATCCGTGGCCAAGTCTTATTTTCGAGGAAGGAAATATCTGTGAAAGTGAGTTATAGTCCCACTTTTAAAATCTAATATTTTTGGGATGAGAATACATGCAGGTTTTATAAATTATTTACAAAATAGACACAAGTACGTGAAACTACATTCTATGGTTGAATTATCGAAATCGAATATGCCCCTTTTTATTAAGTCTGGTAATCTAAGAATTAGGGAACAGACACCCTAATTGACGCGAATCCTAAAGATAGATCTATTGGGCCTAACAAACCCCATCCAAAGTACTGGATGCTTTAGTACTTCGAAATTTATATCATATTCAAAGGGTGTCCTGGAATGATGAGGATATTCTTATATATGCATCTTGTTAATTTCGGTTACCAGGTGTTCACCATATGAATGATTTTTACCTCTATGTATGGGATGTGTATTGAAATATGAAATCTTGTGGTCTATTGTTACGATTTGATATATATAGGTTAAACCTATAACTCACCAACATTTATGTTGACGTTTAAAGCATGTTTATTCTCAGGTGAATACTAAGGGTTTCCGCTGTTGCATACTAAAATAAGGACAAGAATTGGAGTCCATGTTTGTATGATATTGTTTAAAAACCGCATTCAAGAAACATATGTCGATATAATATATTTCTATTGTAAACCATTATGTAATGGTCGTGTATAAACAGTATATTTTAGATTATCATTATTTGATAATCTACGTAATATTTTTTTTTTAAACCTTTATTGATAAAATAAAGGTTATGGTTGTTTTAAAAATGAATGCAGTCTTTGAAAAACGTCTCATATAGAGGTCAAAACCTCGCAACGAAATCAATCAATATGGAACGTTTATAATCAATATGAACGGGACATTTCAACATCTTCTTGAATCCTTACTGGTAACCCTTTTACACACGCGTCGATCTTCTCTTCTTCATCTTCGAACGCTTCCGGACACAATAGGCACAACTCTGTGAATCGTTGTTCATATGTGGTAACATCGAACCCTTGTGTTCATAACTCTCTAAGTTCTGCCTTGAGTTTATTGACTTCGTTTCTAGGACGGTACTGCTCGTTCATCAATTGCTTGAATGCCGACCACGGTAGTGCGTAAGCAGCATTTTGTCCTACCTGTTCAAGATAAGTGTTCCACCACGTTAACGCAGTACCTGTGAAGGTATGCGTAGCGTACTTAACTTTGTCCTCTTCAGTACACTTACTTATGGCAAACACCGATTTGACTTTCTCGGTCCACCGTTTCAATCCAATTGGTCCTTCGGTTCCATCAAAATCCAAAGGTTTGCAGGCAGTGAATTCTTTGTAGGAGCATCCTACACGATTTCTTGTGCCGTTAGCTGCATTGCTAGATTCAGAGTTATTGTTGGTATGTAGCGCAGCCTGTACTGCGGCTATGTTTGCAGCAAGAAAGGTACGAAATTCCTCTTCGCTCATATTCATGGTGTGTCGAGTAGTCGGTGCCATTTCCTTCATAATAGCCAACTGAATCGAGTTAATCATACAGAATATTAAGAGTAGTCAATAGTATTTCGTAGCATAATATGAACTCATTTATAAAAGATTTTTCTTCATATTAGCGTTTTATAAGTTTAAATTCGGGTACTACCTACCCGTTAAGTTCATACTTAATAGCTAATATACAATTCAACTACTACAATTCCATATGAAAAACGGATTATAATAATATATCACATACAAATATTCTTCAAACTTACAACTTCGCTATATTACATATAACATGAAATATAGTACACTATGATACATGACAGTTTTGAAGATAAATCTAGATAATACGCAAGTTGTTCAGCAAAGGAAATAAAGACACGTAATTCATAAGTCCAGCAACAATTCATGCATTCTGGTTTTACTAAGAAGACTTCCCATCCTTGGTCTTGTGGAAAATAACCGTTATGACCATTGGCTAAGCAGCATGTTGTAATGTCGTCAAAAGGACGAGGGTTTCGTAATGTCCAACAGCCCCGTAATAATCTAAAAACCTTGTTTCTCAACTCAACTACTGAATCCGTCACTTGTGGAAAGATTTTATTTAAAAGTTGTAATATGATATTCTTTTTCTCACTTTGGTAAGAAATGAACATCACTAACCCGTAAGTATAACATGCTTCTTTATGTTGCATGTTAGAAGCTCTTTCTAACTCGCGAAATCCTATGTTGGGATATGTTGAGTCAAAATAGGTTCTTAACCCGTAGCGTAAAATTGCATTTGGGTTCCTCGTATTTAATGCTTTAAAGAAAACACGGCGTAACTTACGGTCTCCCCAATGTGATATACCCCACCTATCAAAGGAAAGCCTTTTATAAACTAAGGCATTTCTGGAAAGTCTTTCAAATGTTTGACAAGTTAATTTCGCCATAACTAAATGTGCTGATGAATTCTGACTGACTCTAGACAAGATTTCCTCAATCATATCCTCTGGTAGGTCTTCTAAAATATTCGGTTGTCTACCCTTAACGTCCATTTTGTTTTTATACTGTAAAATAGATAATGATTAGATTCGTAAAAGATAATTAACAAACAATACAAGCAATTTTTACATAGAACATAAAAGTACAAGCACACTACAATACATATAATACACAACATGATTACAACCCTCTAATCTGAATCACTGGTTTCTTCTTCTTCGGACTTGGTTCGTTTTCCTAATTTTCTAGGAATATATGGTGTTCCTCTAATACGAGTTGTCGTTTTCCATAATGGTTTAGAAAAACCTGGTGGTTTAGAGGTTCCTAGGTCATTGTTACATTTTAAGAAATACAGATGTTGTCGATACATATAAAGTTCATCGTGGTTGGAATCGTGTTTCTCTATTTTTATACCTTTTCCCTTATTATTTTCTTTCGCTTTATTAAATTGGGTCGAGGTAATTTCTATAACATCATCGGAATCCTCATCGGGATCCGATTCATCGGAAAATTGCTAATCTTCCCAATATTTTGCTTCCTCGGCGGAAACACCATTGACCATTATTAACTTTGGTCCGTTGGTTGATGATTTTCTTTTATGTAATCGATTTACTATAGGTATCAATATTTTTTCCTCTGGAACCTCTTCTTCTTCTGGTTCCTTCTCTTCCGATTCCTCCTCTTCTGGTTCCTCTTCTTCCGGTTCCTCCTCTTTCGGTTCCTCTTAGGGAATTTGTGAATCTTCCCAAAATATATTCGACTCTTCATTATTATTAGGTGAATCAATGGGATTTGTACTAGAGGTAGACATCTATCACACAATATCAAACACGTTAAGAGATTAATATATCACATAATATTTACATGTTAATAATATAAAGTTTCCAACAAAAAATGTTAAGTAATCGTTTTTGAAGAAAAACACGGTCTGGACCAACAGAATTTAAGATGGTCTGGACCAACAGAATTTAAGATGGTCTGGACCAACAGAATTTAAGATGGTCTGGACCAAAAGAATTTAAGGAAGGAGACAGAGTTCTTCTTTTCAATTCACGATTCAAACTATTTCCTGGAAAATTGAAATCAAGATGGTCTGGACCATTTATAGTCAAAAGAGTTTTCCCATACGGAACAATAGAATTAATAAATTCAAATGGGATTGAATTTAAAGTTAATGGTCACAGAGTTAAACATTACGTACATGATCCGATGGAAGTTGACAACGAAGTTAATCACAATTTCAACACCACAGCTAAACTAAGTGTGGGGAGGTTCGAATCTTTTTAAGAATAATATGTATTTCTGTTAGAGTTAGATTTTCTGTTTTCGTGTAGTTTCCGAGAATGGAATCCGAATGGTCTTTCTCTAGCAGACCCTAAAGAACTAGTCTTCTTCCCCCATTCTGAATTTTTATTTTTTTAGGTTTTACGAGATGAGACTTCCTGTGAACTAAACCATGGTCTAATGCTACACGCTTTGATCACTAAACGTAATAATGACACCCTTCCAAGTGAATTGGTATCATTAATCAGAGGTAAATTGGATGGAGTAATAAAAGAATCCAGGAACAAAAATAATAAGTTACAGTTTGGTAAAGGAAAATCAAAATCCGCAGCGAAAAGAAGAGCACGACACCTTGAAAGATGTCACAAATGCGGGAAATGGTCACACGAAGGTAAATGTTCAAATAATCAAACATATTCAAATACCGAATTTGTTACTTTATGCAGAGATGGACCGTTCATATGTTTCGAAGAAAAAATGTTGAATGCTCGAGGTTACGCCTATGTTGTCACACCCCCCAAAATGGACCAGGGGTAATTGTGACCAATCATATCATAACACAGTTGTATAAACGAGAACGACTCTATATGAGACTTTTTAAATAAAACCTTTGTTAATAAAATAGCGGAAGCAGTAATACATGTTTACATTATTATTAAAACGTAAAATAAATGTTTATGAACTAAAATATAATATGCGATGTGGACTCCATGCAAGCATCAAATCTATCATCACAAAGTTGCAAACAGCTAGCTCAATCATCACCTGAGACAAAACATGCTTAAAGTGTCAACCAAAAAGGTTGAGTGAAATTCACAGGTTTATAAATAATATCCAAAGTTTTAGACCACAAGATTTGGTTCAAAGTTGATTGATATAGAAATATCAATCTAAAAGTGTTGCTGCATTTTGTAATATCGCTACTAAACAAGTTTACCCTATGACACCTTGTACTGTCAGTGTCGTGGAATCATTATTATGTAACCAAAGACCAACAGTCGAATGGTTAGAGACGTTACTCTCAATAGGCCTACTCACAATAATTAAGTTTGCATTTAAACGTAGCAATTAACGATATTACGGTAGGGATTTAGCATGAATCAAAGCATGACAGCATCGTTAACAATTTAGTACTTATGTCTAAGCGTAAAACAGTTATAAAGCAAGCATGTGTCTCACCCCAAAAGTTATAAAACAGTTATGAAACAGTAAAAAGTGGGGCTATGAAGTTTACCTTAGTAGCACACGAAAGAATTGAACGGAAGGACGTGACCGAGATCTCAACCTAGAGATTGAACGTATGATCAGACATTGCCTAACAGACAATAGTATATAGTACTATATTGATAGTAATAGTTCACTAAAGAATTTCCATTTTCGAAAGGTTACTATTTATGGAAAGTTTCCACTTATAGTAATTTTTCAATTTTAGAAAGTTCGGGTTAATCTTTAGCAATATGTTGTACAACTCTACTCAAACTTCGTTGCTATCAAATAAGTCAGGAATGACCAGATGTAACCGGGGGCCCAGGATTCTTGACCAGAATCTAAGTCATGGCATTCGAGATCCACAAGCTTACCCATAAATGGCAACCTAGACATCATTCACTTACGACTGTGAGTAGCGATGAAGTTCACATGAATTATACATTATCTTTGATTAACCTTCACTTTAGGTGTATACTCACAACGAATTATTAATGTACTTAATAATTATATATGTGATAATATAACCTAAGTTTTATTTAATATTTAGTTATTATACCTTAGTATGTCTTATATATATAATTACCTTTAAATAAATACCTAAATTACTTCAAAAATAATAGTGTTTTATTAATCGAACATTATTCAAAAATGTCTAAATAAATTAAATATATAAAAATTACATACATAATTTTTATAGTCTTAGTTAATCATATAGATTAGTAGAAAAATTTAAGAAAACATTTTTATTATATTTTTGTATTTATTTTGTTTTTACCCTTAATGTATTCACAAAACAATTTTAATTCTACGTAATTACTAAATAAACCCAAATAATTATTTTTATAATTTTTATAAGTTTCTATCAGTCTAATAACCTATAGAAAAATATTTAAAAAAATATTTTTTATTATTTTATATTTATTCTTAATTTACCTTCAAATTACATAATAATAGAGTTTAATTATATAATAAATACCAATTTGACCCAAGTAATTATTTTTATAATTTTTTCAGATCTATATAAGTTTTAAAAACTCATAAAAAAATTATATATATTTTATTTTTGGTTAAAAGTATTTATTACGAATTTTACATTGTTTTTACGTTTAAACACTACATAATTTGTATTTAATTATAAATAATATTCCATAAATTATCAAGATTATTTTTATGCATCATAACACTTATAATACTAATTATAACATATAAACATAATTAATTTCGAATTTTACAAAGAATATACAATAAATATAAATATAAATGACAATATTGAAAAAAATTAATAAAAATAGAAAGTACCTCAAATTTTATTCAAGGTTTTGAGAGAATAACTTAAGTTTTTGTGTTTGGCAAGAAAAAATGAATGAGGAGCCATGTATTTATAGGTAAAAAATGGTTGGTGAAAAGAAAAAAAATAATAAAATAAAGGTGCCAATTTTGACAAAATAATAAAAACATGTTAAAAATGTTTTTAATAAGTTTTTATTTTTAAAAATATTTAGTCAAAATTCATGGGCTCATTATTTAATTTATAAAAAAAATCTTATTTCTTTTTATTTTTATTTTTTTTATAAGCTAAAAATATATATATAATGATTAAAATAACTTATCATTTAATTAATAATTATGTTACATATATTTTTAAATATAATACGCATTAATATTAACTAAAGTTATTTTATATAATTAGTGTAAACTTTAGTTAACAGAATGTGTCGACTAAAAATAAATATTTGATCAACGTCGAATTTAATTATATATTACGTATGGATAACAACCCTATAGTGAAATTAGTCAATTCAGGCATGGAAATATAAGGGTTGTTATAGTACCTACCCGTTAAAAGAAATTTCGTCCCGAAATTTAGTTGTTGCCATTAATAGGTGTTGTTTGTACATAGACGAGGATATTTACGTTTTATTTGGTTTTCACGTTCCCAGGTATGCTCGGGGCCTTGCATGAATTCCAACGGATAGAATATTGTTCTGTTTCAAGAATTAAAATCATACAAACCATAATTTCTACAAGTTTTTCTACGAAGTGCATTTTATTATTAATGCGGAGATCATTCAAAATGATGATGTTATACAAGTCATTTCAGTAAATTGGATATATAAAATGTGTTATGAATAATATCGAGCTCATTTAAACCTTGAGCGTTTATGCCACCACGCTAGGGTAGACAAAATAGAAAGGAGTTCATGAAAATCATAGTCGTGAAATTTGATAGAGATTGTCATTCTTTACAACAAGAACGATGAATATGAGTTGAAAATATTGTTTTATCAACATTGGATAATATGGATAAAACGATTCGATTATAGGAAGAGTATAAATGAAGTTATCTTAAAAGTTTGAAATAAGGAAATATCAGTTTGCCTTAACTTTTGACATAATTAAAGGTGATTTCGGGAATTCAATGGATTTAAAGGAAATCTTTATAATCTGTATAAGATTTGATTCTCCGATAATTAAGAAAATTAAAATTGCCTTGATTGTTGTGTCTAGAATTTTGCTATAAATTAGCTTCTTTTGTTTCATTATCTTCACCACTTCTATACTTTCTTTCTCGATTCATACTTCCAAAGATTGTGAAAATGCTCCATCCAGTTCTTATCCTGGATATTTTTCTGACTATCGTTTCTGTCATTCTTCTTTTTCATTTACCCCCAGAGGAATCTGTTTACTTCTACAATTACCTTGGGGTTATAGTGTTTTTAATTCTCCCGTGTCTTTATGTTGCTATACGCATTGATATACACGGTTTGTAATTTCCGTGTTGTTATTGGGCTTTATATTTTCCCTTATATGTCGGAGGTCTATGCTCTTGTTTTTCCTTCCCGACTTCAAGTCAAGCGAATAATGGTCTAGAATTAGTAGGTATGGAGTTTCAAATGATCATAATATACAAAGCAGAAGGAAAGGTAATAGCACGATTTGATTTGTCAAATTACTAAAATTACTAAGGATAGAACTATCAAGAATATATGTTCTTGATATGTTCAGAGGTTAAGTAGAATGTAAAAGTCATGTAACATGGCAAATGATGATTATAAAGTCTATGAATCATCATCTTCCATTAAAAATTTAGCATGACTTACTGTAATATAATCACGTTGGCCTGACATCATTATATTATATTAACTCATGCTTCAATTCCCAACACTACCTCAAATCATTCAAAATTTAAACTTGTATGTTATAGAAATATAGAAACTAAAACAGTTTCCTTTATTATGTAACACATAAAGTGCGAAGTGATAAATAATTTCGGACAAGAGTAGTTATGAATGTATCTTCAGAAATATGGAGGATATTTATAACGAAAGATACGATGATATCTTAGAATTTTCTAAGATCAAATGATAACGAGAAAAATTCTTCTGTAAGGATTTAGAATGCGTAAGGAGATCTTTTGTGATTTTCATCAGAAATCGAATCATCTAGATTCTTTGATTACAGGTTTAATCCTTGTGATTTGTCCACGGTCTCCTTCATGGTTTGCTCAATCCGTTTTTCAGCACCAAATTTTCTATCGAGCGTTCCCAATACCCCATTCTTTATCATCAAACTCCTGGCCATTTAGGCCATCTACAATTTTGCTGTTTCCTTTGCATTTAATGCAGCCATATTTGAATCGTCGGTTATCAATCTGAGATGGTTTCAAGAAATTTCGTTTTTAGATTATTGAACGCTGATTGTGATCGTCAAGATTCAAAGGATGTTTTCAAAAATTTTGAATTTGAAGTATTTAAGCCTAAGATGCATCCATCAATGGATCTAACAGTTGACGAAGAAATGTTTGTGATTTTCAAAAGTAAGAAATGGTAAGTTCGGTGGTTTGATGTGATAATTCATCATAGAATACGAATGAATATAATTCATGAATGTAGTGATCTTTAAGAAGATAACACTTGCTAAAGTTTTACTTAAATTTCGATATGTCAAAATCAGAATATGTATTTGAATTTGTATGAAAATGGTTGTTCTTTAGTGAACGGATACATATGTGGATGTAAGTAGTATAGTTAATGACTGTTGAATCAGAATTGAAAAATGTACGGTGTAACATATTAATGTGAGATATAAATATTTCTCGGGTATTACCTACCCGTTAAAATATTTTCACCGTCAACAGTTTGTACAACAGAATATTTAATTACAATCTTTATGAAAATATACGTACATATATATTTTCTTTCAGATGTAATCATGAATTTAATGAGTTAATATAATTTAAAACTCATTTGATTTACGGTTGAAATGAGAATTAATAATCTCCAAAACCTTAGAGATTTAATAATTGTCGCGAAATATTTTGCTAATGAAGTTATGAATCAATACTTCATCGTTCATTGTTATTGATATATCTCGGTATATGATGTTGGTGCTCGTGGATTTCTTGTGAAATTCACAAGGCACGAATAATGTTTTCTAGAAAGTTTTGAGTACATCGAAAATGGAAGTGTAAAATCAAACATGTATTTGAATAATACACTTGATTTATTATGAAAATGGAGTTTAGTGTGCTGAAGCAGTGATTAACGATTGTTAAGTCATTAACGAAGGATGTACATCATAGCATATTAGTGATATGAATTAACCGAGTAGTATTTTTCTAGTTAAGATTCACACGTAATAGCTTAGTACGAAAATATTTATTATTGTTCCAAACCATATATATATAAAGTATACATATATAATTCTTCAGGAAGAATGAGTCGATACATCTTAACTCATTATTACTAATATTTCTTGGTATCTATGGGGCGTATGATGTTAATGTTTGAGGTACTGAGTGTGATGTTGAGGCGTGGAATGCAGATGTTGTTGTTGGTGAAGCTGATGCTGTTGGCGGTGATGCTGATGGTACTGGTGGTGCTGGTTATGCTGCTGGTGCTGCTGCTGGTGCTCGTAGGTTTTGCACCATATTTTCCAAAGCCACTACTCGAGCGCGAAGCTCGTTGACTTCTTCTATTATTCCGGGATGATTGGCGGTTCGGACAAGGGGATGAATAAGATCTGAAATTCTAGATATTATATATTCGTGATATCCTGGAAATGAGAGTGAAAATAGTGTTCCGAACGGGTTCGCCGGTAAGTGCTTCAGGTTCTTCGCCAATAGGGCAATGTGGTGGGTGAAAAGGATCACCTTCTTCACTTCTCCATTGATTAAGTAGACTACAAACCCACCCCCAATTCATCCATAAAAGGTGATGACTAATTGGTTGGTTCATTCCGGTTACGCTGCCATTAGAGCTTGAGGATTTCAAGGAATCAAGTGAGAAATCCATATTATCTGATCGGAATAAGGGTTTTTGTTATAAGATGAGTGTTGAATATTGAATGATATATTTGTCTTCTTGATATACGTATATATAGCAAAAATATTTCCGTAATTTACGGAGGAAATTTAGAAAAAGTGTTAGACAAATTCTATTAAGATAGATATGATAAGATATAATAAGATATGATGTGTCTATACTCCAATAATAGCAGTATGACGTGTCGAGATCATAAAATGATAAGTATGTAATCTGATAATCTTTCGATTAAAGACTTTCAATTCGTAATGGCCTATTCAGGTCTACGGCTTGAGCTATAGGATCCTTTAAATCGATAATCCAAACCCTTCTATTCTAGAGTTTCGTAGACGTCATCCGTCAAGAAAATTCAATGATAAAAAAAATAATGAGAAATCAAAGATTTAAAAGTAATGAATATGAGTAGTGATGACATTATAATGTCTTTGAGATAACTCAATGACATTTTCTGGTTCACAAACCGATGCATAAAGGCATAAAGCATATAGGTACGTGATATAATAAGGAGGTTATATACGTTTGAGTATGAATAGTAACAAATATAGGAGTTTCATAAATCATGGATAACATTTCATGTAATACATATGTAATACACAAAACTATGATAGATGACATAGGAATGTCGAGAACGGTGTCGCATTTAAATGTGGTGGCGGAATTGAATAGTACTTAGGAAAGTGAGCAGAGTTCTAAGGTTGGCTCGGCATTCTAAGATAAGTAAAGTTTCTAAAGTATAGTGTAGCATTTAACAGTTTAAGGCAACAATTAAAGGCACTATAGTCAAGGAAAGTTGTAGTCCTACATTGCTAAGGTACCTAATTGTATAAGGCACACATAAAATGCAATCCTGGTTCTCTACATCAGCCTGCTCTGATACCAATCTGTCACACCCCCCAAAATGGACCAGGGGTAATTGTGACCAATCATATCATAACACAGTTGTATAAACGAGAACGACTCTATATGAGACTTTTTAAATAAAACCTTTGTTAATAAAACAGCGAAAGCAGTAATACATGTTTACATTATTATTAAAACGTAAAATAAATGTTTATGAACTAAAATATAATATGCGATGTGGACTCCATGCAAGCATCAAATCTATCATCATAAAGTTGCAAACAGCTAGCTCAATCATCACCTGAGACAAAACATGCTTAAAGTGTCAACCAAAAAGGTTGAGTGAAATTCACAGGTTTATAAATAATATCCAAAGTTTTAGACCACAAGATTTAGTTTAAAGTTGATTGATATAGAAATATCAATCTAAAAGTGTTGCTGCATTTTGTAATATCGCTACTAAACAAGTTTACCCTATGACACCTTGTACTGTCAGTGTCGTGGAATCATTATTATGTAACCAAAGACCAACGGTCGAATGGTTAGAGACGTTACTCTCAATAGGCCTACTCACAATAATTAAGTTTGCATTTAAACGTAGCAATTAACGATATTACGGTAGGGATTTAGCATGAATCAAAGCATGACAACATCGTTAACAATTTAGTACTTGTGTCTAAGCGTAAAATAGTTATAAAGAAAGCATGTGTCTCACCCCAAAAGTTATAAAACAGTTATGAAACAGTAAAAAATGGGGCTATGAAGTTCACCTTAGTAGCAAACGAAAGAATTGAACGGAAGGACGTGACCGAGATCTCAACCTAGAGATTGAACGTATGATCAGACATTGCCTAACAGACAATAGTATATAGTACTATATTGATAGTAATAGTTCACTAAAGAATTTCCATTTTCGGAAGGTTACTATTTATGGAAAGTTTCCACTTATAGTAATTTTTCAATTTTAGAAAGTTCGGGTTAATCTTTAGCAAGATGTTGTACAACTCTACTCAAACTTCGTTGCTATCAAATAAGTCAGGAATGACCAGATGTAACCGGGGGCCCAGGATTCTTGACCAGAATCTAAGTCATGGCATTTGAGATCCACAAGCTTACCCATAAATGGCAACCTAGACATCATTCACTTACGACCGTGAGTAGCGATGAAGTTCACATGAATTATACATTATCTTTGATTAACCTTCACTTTAGGTGTATACACACAACGAATTATTAATGTACTTAATAATTATATATGTGATAATATAACCGAAGTTTTATTTAATATTTAGTTATTATACCTTAGTATGTCTTATATATATAATTACCTTTAAATAAATACCTAAATTACTTCAAAAATAATAGTGTTTTATTAATCGAACATTATTCAAAAATGTCTAAATAAATTAAATATCTAAAAATTACATACATAATTTTTATAGTCTTAGTTAATCATATAGATTAGTAGAAAAATTTAAGAAAACGTTTTTATTATATTTTTGTATTTATTTTGTTTTTACCCTTAATGTATTCACAAAATAATTTTAATTCTACGTAATTACTAAATAAACCCAAATAATTATTTTTATAATTTTTATAAGTTTCTATCAGTCTAATAACCTGTAAAAAAATATTTAAAAAAATATTTTTTATTATTTTATATTTATTCTTAATTTACCTTCAAATTACATAATAATAGAGTTTAATTATATAATAAATACCAATTCGGCCCAAGTAATTATTTTTATAATTTTTTCAGATCTATATAAGTTTTAAAAACTCATAAAAAAATTATATATATTTTATTTTTGGTTAAAAGTATTTATTACGAATTTTACATTGTTTTTACATTTAAACACTACATAATTCGTATTTAATTATAAATAATATTCCATAAATTATCAAAATTATTTTTATGCATCATAACACTTATAATACTAATTATAACATATAAACATAATTAATTTCGAATTTTACAAAGAATATACAATAAATATAAATATAAATGACAATATTGAAAAAATTAATAAAAATAGAAAGTACCTCAAATTTTCTTCAAGGTTTTGAGAGAATAACTTAAGTTTTTGTGTTTGGCAAGAAAAAAATGAATGAGGAGCCATGTATTTATTGGTAAAAAATGGTTGGTGAAAAGAAAAAAAAATAATAAAATAAAGGTGCCAATTTTGACAAAATAATAAAAATATGTTAAAAATGTTTTTAATAAGTTTTTGTTTTTGAAAATATTTAGTCAAAATTCATGGGCTCATTATTTAATTTATAAAAAAAATCTTATTTCTTTTTATTTTTATTTTTTTTATAAGCTAAAAATATATATATATAATGATTAAAATAACTTATCATTTAATTAATAATTATGTTACATATATTTTTAAATATAATACGCATTAATATTAACTAAAGTTATTTTATATAATTAGTGTAAACTTTAGTTAACAGAACGTGTCGACTAAAAATAAATATTTGATCAACGTCGAATTTAATTATATATTACGTATGGATAACAACCCTATAGTTAAATTAGTCAATTCAGGCATGGAAATATGAGGGTTGTTATATATGTAGCTATGGAAAACCAATTAGTCCGACTATCTTATGAGTGGGCTAAAGCAAATCACTAAGAATTCTATTTCACAGGTAAATATGTATAGTTTTTATTTTTATTTATTGCTTTTAACCTTTTGATAATAAACGCTAAATCGTTCGCTATAAAGTATTAAATTGGTATTCAATAAAATTAGGTTTTGCGACCGAAATTATTGATATCATACAAAAATTTATTACATCACTGCGAAATTTACCGTTTATTCTTAAGGTATAAATATCTTTAATCAATCAACCCAAAATATTTCAAAAATTCATCAGGAGTAAAACTAGGTAATATAGCCGAAATTACTTTACCGAAAAGAGGGGCGTATATTTTTGATAATATTTGATTGATTAAAGTGGGATAAAAGACCAAAAAGATTTTTAATTTTATTTTTACTTTGTTTTTAAAATTAATATATAAATATTAAATTAATATTATAAATTTTTTAAAATTAATATATATTTAAGTTTGTAAATATTTGAAAAATTAATATTTTTAATATAAGTTTGTATGTATAAAAACAAAAATATAATTTAAGTTTAGTGTGAATTATTAATAATAATATGAATTTTTAATTTTATGCATTTTAAATTTAAGTTTGGTGTGAATTTAAAAACTAAAATTTACTTTATTTCACTAAGTCAAAAATATGATTTTTAAAATTCGTCGTAAGTTGAAGACTAGGTCATTGAACCGAAATTGCTTTACCCAAGGAAGGGACGAGAACTTTTATTATCATTATTTTTAGCCTTATTGAATTAAAGTATGCCAAAAAACATTTAAAAAACCCAAAAACCTTTGTTTTTAAAACTGCGCTTAAAATTGACAAATTTTAAAATTTTGTCGAGGGACGGTCTAAGACAACGATCCGAAACGACCTCATCCTAAATAACAAGGAAAATAAAATTTTTAAATTATGTAATTTCTATTTTAAAAGATAAAGGTTTTATATAAAAAAAAAAAAAAAAAAAAAAAAAAAAAAAAAAAAACCTTCTAGATCGCGGAGCCAGGAGGCTATCCTCTTTCGAGATCGCGGAGCAACCAAAACCCAGAAAGGATAAACTGGTCGACAGACCAGTTTCATACACACACACACCATGTAACACCCCGTTTTCCCCGTATATGATTTATTGGTGTATTGGGTATGTACGATAGGAGTTTGAAGGATTTGAGACGTGTTCGGGTGTTAAAGTCTTGTACGCGGGAGAAGGGCTCAGGTCGAGCTTTGGGTCGCGGTGCGACAAACGAGGCCACGGCGCGGCATTCTACTGAAACAAACATCAGAAGTTAGGTTTAAAATGATCCCAGACTTAGTCAAATGTCGCGGCGCGACATTTAAGGCCGCGGCACGGCAAACTGCACGAACTGGCACCAGATTCTTGTAATATTAAATGAAGTTCAAGGGCAATTTGGTCATTTCATGATTGAGCCAGATTTGAGGCTTTAACCTCATCTACTCATTCATTTTCCTAATTTCATTTTCCTTTTCTTTTCATTTTTCTCTCAAAACTCAAACACCCATTAGATTTCAAAGGGATTTTGGAAAGGAAGAAGCGGGTTTTGATCTTTGGCGTAGTTGACAAGTTTGTTCTCCTCGTTCTTGGCTACACGGTGATACTAGTGGTAAGCTCTAACTCCGAATTTCATTTTCGTGTTCATCATTCAAATTTGGGGCTTTTGATTGTATGATTCATAGATGGAACCCATTTAGTTGTTAATTGAAGATTAACACCAAGATTCGGGTTTATAAGTGTTAAAGGCGGGTTTTAGGTTGGTTAATGATTTAACCATGTTTAAGACTTGAGAATGGTGTATAATCACCAGTGTTAGTGATTATTGATGATTTGGAGACTTTTAGGGTTCTTGTGGTTGACTAACTTTGACTAGAGTCGAAATTAGGGTTTGTTGAGGATTATAACCCGAATGTCGATTCGTTGAGGTTTGTAAACTTAAAATGGATTAAGTTGAAGTATAAAACTGAGTTGAACATGTTTTGGTGTCAAAACTTGTAAATGGTGAGATTTTGACCTTATGGGTCAAAATTAGGGTTTATGGACGATTTTGAGAACGATAGGTGTTTAACACTTGTGTTCGGGTTTGATTGACATATTAGGACCATTATCACTTGTGTTAGTGACTATTGGTTAGTTTGGGCGCGGTTTGTACTTGGAGGTGCATTTGGGTCGAATTTGCACTAAGTGTCATTGGGTTGGTTTGTAAATCCAATCTAAGTGTGTTGTTAAATTTGTGATAATGAAATAGGTACTTTCCATTGACGAGTTGCGGATTATTTGGAAGCATTCTTCAAGACTTCAAGGTGAGTGTTAATATCCTATATGCATATGTATGTGTAGGATGGGTGCGGGTCGGGTGAAGTGATTCTCGGCTATAGAGATCATGAAAGGACCCGTTCATATACATTATAAACGATTCACAATAGTTGATTACATCGCGAGGTATTTGACCTCTATATGATACGTTTTACAAACATTGCATTCGTTTTTAAAAGACAAACTTTCTTTACATCAAAAATTGACGGCATGCATACCATTTCATATTACATCCAACTATAATTGACTTAATATTAATCTTGATGAACTCAACGACTCGAATGCAACGTCTTTCAAAGTATGTCTTGAATGACTCCAAGTAATATCCTTAAAATGAGCTAATGCACAGTGGAAGATTTCTTTAATACCTGAGAATAAACATGCTTTAAAGTGTCAACCAAAAGGTTGGTGAGTTCATTAGTTTATCATAATCCATCATTTCTGTAATAGTAATAGACCACAAGATTTCAGTTTCTATAAATATCCGTACACTCGCAAGTGTATAAAAGTATTCTATAAGTTGTAGGCACCCGGTAACAAGCCTTAACGTTCATGTTTTACCTTCTAAAGTACACCAGATCAGGTGTGTTTAAAATAACCTCGAAGTACTAAAGCATCCCATAGTCAGGATGGGGTTTGTCAAGCCCAATAGATCTATCTTTAGGATTCGCGCCTACCGTACATAGACAAGTAGTTTAATGTTACCAAACTAAGGGTATATTTCTGGTTTAAACCCACATAGAATTAGTTTTAGTACTTGTGCCTATTTCGTAAAACAGTGCATTAATTCTCAGCCCAAAAATATATAAAAAGGGAATAATGAAACTCACAATACTGTATTTCGTAGCAATTATGTATATGACGGCACTGAACAAGTGCAGGGTTTGTCTCGGATTCACGAACCTATATTAAGTATATATATTTATATGTTGGTCAATATCTGTCTAACAATTTAGGTCAAGTCGTAGTGTATCACAATCCTAATGCTCGAGACCGACATGCAAAAGTCAACAAAAGTCAACTTGACCCAAAATGACTTCCTAAATCTATACATGTTTATTATATAACTTATATATAGTAGTTTTATATATTTAAATATATTTATCAGATCTTATTATACTAAATAATACAAGTCATTTATTAATAAATAAAAATTTATATTAAAATTCATATATGATAAAAATATACTTTTATATATCTCAAGTAATAAAATTTATAAAATTCACTTAATATCATAAAAATATAGTGGTATGTATTATTAATGTAATTACATTACGTGTGGTAAAAATATCTTTGTACGCATATTTATTTGATAAAATAATATTGATAATAATGATAATGATAAAAATAATAAAATGATAGTTTCAATAAAAATATTAATTTTTAGTAATAAAGATAATTTTAGCAATAACATCAACTGATAACAGTTATAATAATCGTTTTAATAATAATATTAAAATTAATGATAATTCAGTTGACCATATCTTTTAATCCGTTCATCGAAACCACACGATTTCTAAATGAAAAGTTATTCATTTTTTCTTCAGCTTTTCAACGACATGCATATCATATAACTTATCTCAGTAGCATATGTATCAAATTCGTGATTTATCATAAACTATTTAACGACAAAACTAAGCATACGAACATGCATAATCATATATACTCGAGCACTAGTCAGGGATACACTATTAATATATAAAAGATAAGATATGAATGCTCACGTATCAATATTGTGATTCAATATTGCAGGAAAGTACGTAGACACAACGAAAATGATAAACGTTAGGTTGACCTCACGAGCAATACCTTCGATCAATACCCATAACCTTCATAGCTATAACCCATAATTTCCTTAGCTCTATCCCATTTGAAAACTTATTTTGAAATCGTCTGAATATAACTTCGTCGTAGTATTTTATGTATACTAATAATATCTTGAAATAATACTAAGTAAATATATATATATATATATATATATGTAATTCGATTGAGAGAGTTTAGAGAAATCCATATCGGCATAGCTGTCGGAATCCAAGGAACTCGAACTGGTTGAGGGATCCATCTTGTATGATCAGGGAAAGAATTTTTTTGGTATGAAATAGATTGTAGAATTTAGATTTAGTATTCTTCAATACATAATTTACATATGTATATATAATACCAAAATCCCATAAATTACGGAGGAATCTTTGAAAGATGTCAGTCAAAGTTCACAGTAACAGATATGCTAAGATAAGAATTCGTCTATACACTATTATGCAATAAATGTAGGAAAACGCGTCTAGACTTAAGAATGATAAGCAGGTAATTTCCTAAGGATGGTAAGTAGATGATTTCCGACTAAAAATGATAAGCAAAACTTTTGACATGCAGACACGGTCGAAGTCCAGACTCACTAATGCATCTTAACAACTATCAGTTAGACACACTAATGCAAGACCTGGTTCGCTAAGACCACCGCTCTGATACCAACTGAAAGGACCCGTTCATATACATTATAAACGATTCACAATAGTTGATTACATCGCGAGGTATTTGACCTTTATGTGATACGTTTTACAAACATTGCATTCGTTTTTAAAAGACAAACTTTCTTTACATCAAAAATTGACGGCATGCATACCATTTCATATTACATCCAACTATAATTGACTTAATATTAATCTTGATGAACTCAACGACTCGAATGCAACGTCTTTCAAAGTATGTCTTGAATGACTCCAAGTAATATCCTTAAAATGAGCTAATGCACAGCGGAAGATTTCTTTAATACCTGAGAATAAACATGCTTTAAAGTGTCAACTAAAAGGTTGGTGAGTTCATTAGTTTATCATAATCCATCATTTCTGTAATAGTAATAGACCACAAGATTTCAGTTTCTATAAATATCCGTACACTCGCAAGTGTATAAAAGTATTCTATAAGTTGTAGGCACCCGGTAACAAGCCTTAACATTCATGTTTTACCTTCTAAAGTACACCAGATCAGGTGTGTTTAAAATAACCTCGAAGTACTAAAGCATCCCATAGTCAGGATGGGGTTTGTCAGGCCCAATAGATCTATCTTTAGGATTCGCGCCTACCGTACATAGACAAGTAGTTTAATGTTACCAAGCTAAGGGTATATTTCTGGTTTAAACCCACATAGAATTAGTTTTAGTACTTGTGCCTATTTCGTAAAACATTTATAAAATAGCGCATTTATTCTCAGCCCAAAAATATATAAAAAGGGAATAATGAAACTCACAATACTGTATTTCGTAGCAATTATGTATATGATGGCACTGAACAAGTGCAGGGTTTGTCTCGGATTCACGAACCTATATTAAGTATATATATTTATATGTTGGTCAATATCTGTCTAACAATTTAGGTCAAGTCGTAGTGTATCACAATCCTAATGCTCGACACCGACATGCAAAAGTCAACAAAAGTCAACTTGACCCAAAATGACTTCCAAAATCTATACATGTTTATTATATAACTTATATATAGTAGTTTTATATATTTAAATATATTTATCAGATCTTATTATACTAAATAATACAAGTCATTTATTAATAAATAAAAATTTATATTAAAATTCATATATGATAAAAATATACTTTTATATATCTCAAGTAATAAAATTTATAAAATTCACTTAATATCATAAAAATATAGTGGTATGTATTATTAATGTAATTACATTACGTGTGGTAAAAATATCTTTGTACGCATATTTATTTGATAAAATAATATTGATAATAATGATAATGATAAAAATAATAAAATGATAGTTTCAATAAAAATATTAATTTTTAGTAATAAAGATAATTTTAGCAATAACATCAACTGATAACAGTTATAATAATCATTTTAATAATAATATTAAAATTAATGATAATTCAGTTGACCATATCTTTTAATCCGTTCATCAAAACCACACGATTTCTAAATGAAAAGTTATTAATTTTTTCTTCAGCTTTTCAACGACATGCATATCATATAACTTATCTCAGTAGCATATGTATCAAATTCGTGATTTATCATAAACTATTTAACGACGAAACTAAGCATACGAACATGCATAATCATATATACTCGAGCACTAGTCAGAGATACACTATTAATATATAAAAGATAAGATATGAATGCTCACGTATCAATATTGTGATTCAATATTGCAGGAAAGTACGTAGACACAACCAAAATGATAAACGTTAGGTTGACCTCACGAGCAATACCCTCGATCAATTCATAGCTATAACCCATAATTTCCTTAGCTCTATCCCATTTGAAAACTTATTTTGAAATCGTCTGAATATAACTCCGTCGTAGTATTTTATGTATACTAATAATATCTTGAAATAATACTAAGTAATATATATATATATATATATATATATATATATATATATATATATATATATATATATATATATATATATATATATGTAATTCGATTGAGAGAGTTTAGAGAAATATATTTTCAAGTTTTTATGAAATAATGAAACCTATTGAATTCTATTTATAATAGATTTTTGAATTATTAAAGTATGAATTATTAAAGTATGAATTATTAAAGTGAATTATTAAAGTATGAATAATTAAAGTGAATTATTAAAGTATGAATTATTAAAGTATGAATTATTAAAGTGAATTATTAAAGTATGAATTATTAAAGTGAATTATTAAAGTATGAATTATTAAAGTGAATTATTAAAGTATGAATTATTAAAGTGAATTATTAAAGTATGAATTATTAAAGTGAATTATTAAAGTATGAATTATTAAAGTTAAAGTAAAGTAAAAGTAAAGTAAAGGTAAAGTTAAAGTATAGTAAAAGTATAAAACTATATACATATAATACGCGTATAAAAAAATATATATAATATTAATTTAAATCGTTTTATATATTTAATAAAATAAAATATAAATATCGTTATCTTTATCATACTGTTTAAGTATTGAGTTGTAAAAAAGAATAGATTTTTTAAATTACAGTGGACCTCATAACATAAGCCCGTAATCATATCATAATGTATATGATAATTCAATTATTTGATATTATCTCTTAATTCTGTCGATAAATATATCGAAACAAATATGTTCATGTAAAGTATCATACATCTAATACTTTGTTAATGTTTTCAGTTAATATTATATATTATATATACATATCTATATACACATAATTGTTCGTGAATCGTTGAACACGGTCAAAGGGTAATTGATTACATGAATGTAGTTCCAAACTTTTTGAGATTCAACATTACAAATTCTGCTTATCGTTTCGAAAACATATAAAGGTTAAGTTTAAATTTGGTCGGAAATTTCCGGGTCGTCACAGCTCACTTCACATATAGGTGGATTTGATGGACTTTTGTATGAGTCCAATTGGCACCGTTGTGCGCTTTGGTTGACCACCTTTGACGAGGTGCACGTTTGTGTGTACGTTATCACACGTGGTTGTGATTTGGATCTTATAACCCCAATGGCGAAGGGTTG
The DNA here is from genome assembly GCF_046630445.1 of Rutidosis leptorrhynchoides. Taxonomy (NCBI): domain Eukaryota; kingdom Viridiplantae; phylum Streptophyta; class Magnoliopsida; order Asterales; family Asteraceae; genus Rutidosis; species Rutidosis leptorrhynchoides. Next base: position 381,648,636 of record NC_092336.1, on the reverse strand, counting down.
ATATTGTCGTGATGTGGGTAATCCCGATGTGGTGGATTTTATAATCCTGTGACCGTGGGTTTGAGTTGGAGAAGTGAATCGCGTGTAGTTCGGATTCACGATGACGCGTGTAGTTCGGTCATCTTATCAAAAATGAATCTCGTGTTAGTAATATCGTGTGGTTTCGGATTACTAAGGCTCATGTAGTTCGGCCAACCTCGATGTTGTGAAGATAGTAATCTCGTGTGGTTTTGGATTACTAAGGCTCGTGTAGTTCGGCCAATCTTCATTGTGGTGTTTGATATTCGGTAATGGGTTAAGGGGTTAACCTTATTCGTTATATATTGTTCTATATATATATTAATGTAATGTTGTGTCGTAGCTAACCCTCCGGGTGTAGCTTATTGGCGTTGTTCACATCGTCGTTGGTGAACTTATACCTTGTTGATATCTTTAGCTTGTTGCTTAGAGATCGTACGGTATGCTTAGTGTAGTTGCCTTACATGGATGCTTCGGTATGCGGTATTTGATATTTGTGTGGCGTGTCCATTTTATACATACATATGTATGTAGTATATTATCATTCACTAAGCGTTAGCTTACCCTCTCATTGTTGATATTTTTATAGGTTTGCATGCTTGGCGGCTCGGGTGAGCTTGGGGATTTAGAGATCTTGGCTAGGTTGCTTAGAAGATCTTGCTTTTGTACTCGATTAGAATTTGGGTAGCGTAGTCCCAAATCACCATGCTCGGTTTGTTGGAAACTAAACTAGTCGGGTCGTGTATGTCTGTTTGGATAATTAACTAATGTATTAAATGTTTTAAGGTCATTAAACCTTCTATTGTAATTAAAGATGTTTATGGAAAAACAATCGGGACCTAAAGTATTATTTAACGCGTATTAAAAGGAAAAATTTTTATGGGCCAGTTTAATACGTGTTGGGTCGTTTCAAGTGGTATCAGAGCATGGTCTAAGGGATTTAGGCGACTTGAGATAGGTGCCTAGACTTAGAATTTTGTGTGTGCTTATTTGTTGCGGGACTTGTAGGTGAACGGGTCGGTACGGGTTTTAGTTAGTGCCTTGTTTGTAGGTGGACTAACTAGGATGTTTGGCTTGTGTTGTGATGCTATTCCCTTGCATGTGTTTATATCGCGTGGAATCGTCGTTGTGTTGGTTATATCATCGAGCGAGGCGGTCATTGTACTAACGAGTTGAGACGATGTGTGTGCGTAATAGGGACTTGCAAACCTTATTACGGGTTCAAATCGTGTCTAACAAGTGATGTACGACGAGTGTTGAGCAAGATGGGGCGGTGTTATGCGTGTTGCTTTATACGTTTGTGGACTAATCATTTTGCATTCTTTAGAATGACGATGCGAAACGAGATCGAGACGAATGACGAGGAGTTTAACTCTAGAGTTGCGGCCACCGTTGCGGAGCAAATGAGTGCGTTTCGAGAACAAATGGATAGGAAGTATTCCGAATTTTGGGGTAGTAGTGAAATGGAGCGTTGTCTTAAGAGCTTCATGAGGACTAAACCCCTGATGTATGACGGGAAACCGGATCCTTTGGTAAGCACAACTTGGATCTCAGATGCCGAAGGGTGTTTTCATACTATTGAATGCCCTCCTGAGAAGAAGACGAGACTCGCTACTAGTTTGTTGCGGGGTAGGGCGAAGGATTGGTTGGATGGCAAGATTAATCTTATCAGTGGCGAAACGTTTATGGTGTTATCATGGGGTGGATTTAAGAAGGAATTCTTCGAGGAGTTCTGGACTTCAGCCGATTTGTCGGAAATGCGTAATGAGTTGCGAAATTTGCAACAGGGTTCTATGGATTTGAATACTCTCAAGACGACCTTTATGGCGAAGGCTCGTTTTTACCCGGAGTATTTGGGGAATGATAATTTGTTGATGCAAGATTTCTATCCAACCTTGAATGATGACTTGAAGAATAAGATTAGCCGGGGTCACGCGAAATCGTTTGCGGAATTATTCGCCGTGGCTAGAGGTTTCGAGTCGTATACGCGATCAAAGATTGGTGAACCTTCAAGTGAGAGAAGGGTTGTTTCGTATGGTGCTCCGAGTAAGAGGACTAAGGGTCCGAGTGTGAGCACGGGTGGTACGCGGATGGGTATACCGGATTCTAGTACGTCTCGATGTTACAATTGTGGCGTGAGGGGTCACAAGTCTTGGGAATGTTCGGTGCCAAAGGGTGATGGCATGGTGTGCTTCAATTGCCAAGAAGAAGGACATCGTAAGTCGGAATGTCCCAAGTTAGCGGGGATGGGTGTGGCAAGGAGGCGTTAAGGTACGTTTCGTTTTAATAAATATGTTCTTTGATTATTTATTAAGTGCCGTTGAATTTGAGTTTATAAAATGCCTTGTGTTGTTCATATTGTTGTTATGGGTGACGTCCCTAATGGAAGTACCCTATGGTAATGTTGTGATTAATGGGCGAAGGGCATAAGACTTGGTGCAACCAAGCATTCCTTAGTATTTGGGAGATGTTTCTACCAAGCCATGGAAAGAGGTTTTGGTGTTCGATTGTTAAGCGCGTATTCGCTATAGTGTGGAAGTTGATGAACTATGAGGTTCATCGGGTGGTTGGAAAACCTTGAGATCGAGTGTTTTGAATCTCGATGTCTGTTGGTAGGAGTATATAAGACGCGACATTAGGTGCCGCTTTTATACCTACTAGCGTGGAGTTCAACTCCGATTGTGTTGTGGTTACATTGTACTTAGGGTACCTGAGTGAAACCCTTAGGTACATGAGTGACTAGGTGGAAATTGACAAACTAAAGCAATTGGATGATTGCGAAGTTATGGTTTGTGAAATCGTGGTACACTTTTCGTTCGCGGTGTTTAAGGAGTTGTTAAAAATCCTTTGTGTGCTAACGGTTGGAGCAAGACGTGGTGATGGGTCGTGTGAACCCAATTATTGGTAAAGTCTACCTTTGGTAGCATTGTACGATTGTACGAGTTGTGGATATGGGACGTAGTTCCAAGTGGGGGAGTTACACTCCCGCACGAGGAAGTTTTAGTGTGAGATTTCGGATGATGTTTTTGGTAGATCCGGAAAATGTTGTCGAGACCTGGTTTTGGTCGATTTGTGGTAGATTACAATTTCGGATAAATTGTACATATGGTTTGGATTTGAATTATCACCGAGGTGGTAATGCGGTAAATCTCGATTGAGAGATAATGGACGTGTTTGGAGAGCAGGGTGAAATCCCTCGGTTAAGGGATGTGCGTGCCGGGTTCTCTTATGGAGAATTGTTGTTTTGTGCCTATGTGCGATATAGGTGGTTCTTGCTCGATTGTGTTGGCGTTGTGTACGCGTACGTATGGTGATGGTTAGTGGTATCCGTTAGGATTCACTATGGTGTAGCAGTGCGTGATGTTACACTACTCGTTGATCGAGGCCAAAAGAGCTTGTGTTGATGGTTAGTGTATTCCGTTAGGATGCACTATGGTGTAGCAGTGCGCGATGTTACACTACTCGTCGTGATGGAGGCCAAAAGAGCGTGCGTGATGGGAGTAGTGTTATATCGGCATGGTATAACATTATCGGGAAATGCGAGTACCGGTGGGAAATGCGAGTACCATTCCTGTGTTGAGATTGTGGATCGCGTGTGTTTGCGAATTCACGATGACGCGTGTAGTTCGGTCATCTTATTGTGGAAGTGAATCTCGTGTAGTTCGGATTCACAAATGACTCGTGTGGTTTCGGTCATTGTATTGAGGAGTGAGTCTCGTGTAGTTTGGATTCACAAATGACTCGTGTAGTTCGGTCATTCCTCCGGGATAGTGACTCTCGTGTAGTTCGGATTCACTAAGGCGCGTGTAGTTCGGCCATTCCCGATTGTTGTTGTGGTGAAGTTAGTGAGTCGTGTGTAGTTCGGATTCACTAAGGCGCGTGTGTTTTCAGCCAGCCTTCGTGTTGTTGATCTGTCGGTTGTTTTATACACCGATGGTGGGGTCGTAAGGACCGTGTTTTTTGATCTATCGGTTGTTTTATACACCGATGGTGGGGTCGTGAGGGCCGTGTGGTATGTTTAGTGATGCGATAGCCGTGTTTCGCTCACATGTTGTTACGGGTGTGACAATAGTCGATTTTGTACACCTTGGGATTAGCGTTGCCATGATTGTTTTGGGCGTTATCGGTTGTAGCCGTCTGGTTTATGATGTTATGGTAGTTGCGTATGGGTCGTATTGCGCACTACGAGGGATATTAAGTGGTGAGTATTATCCGTAAGGATTCGCTTTATTTCGGTCTTCTTCGGTTTGATGGTTGACCTTGTCTTGGTTTGTGGTTGTTACTAGCGATGTACTTGGTATGGTACGCTAGGGGTCGATATCTCGGTACGAGATTGGTTGAGTTTTTCCGATATGAGGGATTGAGTTAGTGCTAATGCTCGGAAATTGTGGAATTGATAAATCGCGGGTGACGATTTAGTTGTCGAAGGCAATTCATTGGGAAGAATTGCTTAGGAAAGTCGGTTAGGACTTATGTTTGAGGACCGTGAAGTGTGGTCCGTTTGGTTAAGTGACGAGGATCACGAGGACGTGATCGAATCTAAGTGGGGGAGAGTTGTAACACCCCGTTTTCCCCGTATATGATTTATAGGTGTATTGTGAAATGTCCCGTTCTTATTGATTAAAAACGTTCCATATTAATTGATTTCGTTGTGAGGTTTTGACCTCTATATGAGACGTTTTTCAAAGACTGCATTCATTTTTAAAACAAACCATAACCTTTATTTCATAAATAAAGGTTTAAAAAGCTTTACGTAGATTTTCAAATAATGATAATCTAAAATATCCTGTTTACACACGACCATTACATAATGGTTTACAATACAAATATGTTACATCGAAATCAGTTTCTTGAATGCAGTTTTTACACAATATCATACAAACATGGACTCCAAATCTTGTCCTTATTTTAGTATGCAACAGCGGAAGCTCTTAGTATTCACCTGAGAATAAACATACTTTAAACGTCAACAAAAATGTTGGTGAGTTATAGGTTTAACCTATATATATATCAAATCGTAACAATAGACCACAAGATTTCATATTTCAATACACATCCCATACATAGAGATAAAAATCATTCATATGGTGAATACCTGGTAACCGACATTAACAAGATGCATATATAAGAATATCCCCATCATTCCGGGACACCCTTCGGATATGATACAAATTTCGAAGTACTAAAGCATCCGGTACTTTGGATGGGGTTTGTTAGGCTCAATAGATCTATCTTTAGGATTCGCGTCAATTAGGGTGTCTGTTCCCTAATTCTTAGATTACCAGACTTAATAAAAAGGGGCATATTCAATTTCAATAATTCAACCATAGAATGTAGTTTCACGTACTTGTGTCTATTTTGTAAATCATTTATAAAACCTGCATGTATTCTCATCCCAAAAATATTAGATTTTAAAAGTGGGACTATAACTCACTTTCGCAGATTTTTACTTCATCGGGAAGTAAGACTTGGCCACTGGTTGATTCACGAACCTATAATAATATATACATATATATCAAAGTATGTTCAAAATATATTTACAACACTTTTAATATATTTTGATGTTTTAAGTTTATTAAGTCAGCTGTCCTCGTTAGTAACCTACAACTAATTGTCCATAGTTAGATGTACAGAAATAAATCGATAAATATTATCTTGAATAAATCCACGACCCAGTGTATACGTATCTCAGTATTGATCACAACTCAAACTATATATATTTTGGAATCAACCTCAACCATGTATAGCTAACTCCAACATTCACATATAGAGTGTCTATGGTTGTTCCGAAATATATATAGATGTGTCGACATGATAGGTCGAAACATTGTATACATGTCTATGGTATCTCAAGATTATATAATATACAATAAAAGTTGATTAAGTTATGGTTGGAATAGATTTGTTACCAATTTTCACGTAGCTAAAATGAGAAAAATTATCCAATCTTGTTTTACCCATAACTTCTTCATTTTAAATCCGTTTTGAGTGAATCAAATTGCTATGGCTTCATATTGAACTCTATTTTATGAATCTAAATAGAAAAAGTATAGGTTTATAGTCGAAAATATAAGTTACAAGTCATTTTTGTAAAGGTAGTCATTTCAGTCGAAAGAACGACGTCTAGATGACCATTTTAGAAAACATACTTCCACTTTGAGTTTAACCATAATTTTTGGATATAGTTTCATGTTCATAATAAAAATCATTTTCCCAGAATAACAACTTTTAAATCAAAGTTTATCATAGTTTTTAATTAACAAACCCAAAACAGCCCGCGGTGTTACTACGACGGCGTAAATCCGGTTTTACGGTGTTTTTCGTGTTTCCAGGTTTTAAATCATTAAGTTAGCATATCATATAGATATAGAATATGTGTTTAGTTGATTTTAAAAGTCAAGTTAGAAGGATTAACTTTTATTTGCGAACAAGTTTAGAATTAACTAAACTATGTTCTAGTGATTACAAGTTTAAACCTTCGAATAAGATAGCTTTATATGTATGAATCGAATGATGTTATGAACATCATTACTACCCCAAGTTCCTTGGATAAACCTACAGTAAATGAGAAAAATAGATCTAGCTTCAAAGGATCCTTGGATGGCTTGAAAGTTCTTGAAGCAGAATCATGACACGAAAACTATTTCAAGTAAGATTTCCACTCAAAATAAGATTGTTATAGTTATAGAAATTGAATTAAAGTTTGAATATGATTATTACCTTGTATTAGAAAGATAACCTACTGTAAGTAACAAAGGTTTCTTGATCTTGGATGATTACTTAGAATGAATTTAGAAAACTTGGAAGTAAACTTGCAATCTTGGAAGTATTCTTGATTTTATGAAACTAGAACTTTTGGAATTTATGAAGAACACTTAGAACTTGAAAAATAGAACTTGAGAGAGATCAATTAGATGAATAAAATTGAAGAATGAAAGTGTTTGTAGGTGTTTTTGGTCGTTGGTGTATGGATTAGATATAAAGGATATGTAATTTTGTTTTCATGTAAATAAGTCATGAATGATTACTCATATTTTTGTAATTTTATGAGATATTTTATGCTAGTTGCCAAATGATGGTTCCCACATGTGTTAGGTGACTCACATGGGCTGCTAAAAGCTGATCATTGGAGTGTATATACCAATAGTACATACATCTAAAAGCTGTGTATTGTACGAGTACGAATACAGGTGCATACGAGTAGAATTGTTGATGAAACTGAACGAGGATGTAATTGTAAGCATTTTTATTAAGTAGAAGTATTTTGATAAGTGTCTTGAAGTCTTTCAAAAGTGTATGAATACATATTAAAACACTACATGTATATACATTTTAACTGAGTCGTTAAGTCATCGTTAGTCGTTACATGTAAATGTTGTTTTGAAACATTTAGGTTAACGATCTTGTTGAATGTTGTTAACCCATTATTTATTATAACAAATGAGATGTTAAATTGTTATATTATCATTATATTATGATATATAATATATCTTAGTATGATATATATACAGTTAAATGTCGTTACAACGATAATCGTTACATATATGTCTCGTTTCGAAATCATTAAGTTAGTAGTCTTATTTTTACATATGTATTTCATTGTTAATACACTTAATAATATATTTACTTATCATTTAACATAATTAACCAAGTGTATCAATATCTTAATATGATTCATATGTACCTAGTAAGACGTTGTTATAACGATAATCGTTATATATATCGTTTTCGAGTTTCTTAAATTAATAGTCTCATTTTTATGTATATAACTCATTGTTAAAATACCTAATGAGATACATACTTATAATAAAATCATGTTAACTATATATATAACCATATATATGTCATCATATAGTTTTTACAAGTTTTAACATTCGTGAATCACCGGTCAACTTGGGTGGTCAATTGTCTATATGAAACCTATTTCAATTAATCGAGTCTTAACAAGTTTGATTGCTTAACATGTTGGAAACACTTAATCATGTAAATAACAATTTCATTTAATATATATATATAAACATGGAAAAGTTCGGGTCACTACAGTACCTACCCGTTAAATAAATTTCGTCCCGAAATTTTAAGCAGTTGGAGGTGTTGACGTATCTTCTGGAAATAAATGCGGGTATTTCTTCTTCATCTGATCTTCACGCTCCCAGGTGAACTCGAGTCCTCTACGAGCATTCCATCGAACCTTAACAATCGGTATCTTGTTTTGTTTAAGTCTCTTAACCTCACGATCCATTATTTCGACGGGTTCTTCAATGAATTGAAGTTTTTCATTGATTTGGATTTCGTCCAACGGAATAGTGAGATCTTCTTTAGCAAAACATTTCTTCAAATTTGAGACGTGGAAAGTGTTATGTACAGCCGCGAGTTGTTGAGGTAGCTCCAGTTGGTAAGCTACTGGTCCGACACGATCTATAATCTTGAATGGTCCAATATACCTTGGATTTAGTTTCCCCCGTTTACCAAATCGAACAACACCTTTCCAAGGTGAAACCTTAAGCATGACCATTTCTCCAATTTCAAACTCTATATCTTTTCTTTTACTGTCCGCGTAGCTCTTTTGTCGACTCTGGGTGGTTTTCAATCTTTGTTGAATTTGGATGATTTTCTCGGTAGTCTCTTGTATTATCTCCGGACCCGTAATCTGTCTATCCCCCACTTCATTCCAACAAATCGGAGACCTGCACTTTTTACCATAAAGTGCCTCAAACGGCGCCATCTCAATACTAGAATGATAACTGTTGTTGTAGGAAAATTCTGCTAACGGTAGGTGTCGATCCCAACTGTTTCCGAAATCAATAACACATGCTCATAGCATGTCTTCAAGCGTTTGTATCGTTCTTTCGCTCTGTCCATCAGTTTGTGGATGATAGGCAGTACTCATGTCTAGACGAGTTCCTAATGCTTGCTGTAATGTCTGCTAGAATCTTGAAATAAATCTGCCATCCCTATCAGAGATAATAGAGATTGGTATTCCATGTCTGGAGACGACTTCCTTCAAATACAGTCGTGCTAACTTCTCCATCTTGTCATCTTCTCTTATTGGCAGGAAGTGTGCTGATTTGGTGAGACGATCAACTATTACCCAAATAGTATCAAAACCACTTACAGTCCTTGGCAATTTAGTGATGAAATCCATGGTAATATTTTCCCATTTCCATTCCGGGATTTCGGGTTGTTGAAGTAGACCTGATGGTTTCTGATGTTCAGCTTTCACCTTAAACACATCAAACATTCTCCTACATATTTAGCAATATCGGCTTTCATACCTGGCCACCAAAAATGTTTCTTAAGATCCTTGTACATCTTCCCCGTTCCAGGATGTATTGAGTATCTGGTTTTATGAGCTTCTATAAGTACCATTTCTCTCATATCTCCAAATTTTGGTACCCAAATTCTTTCAGCCCTATACCGGGTTCCGTCTTCCCTAATATTAAGATGCTTCTCCGATCCTTTGGGTATTTCATCCTTTAAATTTCCCTCTTTTAAAACTCCTTGTTGCGCCTCCTTTATTTGAGTAGTAAGGTTAGTGTGAATCATTATATTCATAGATTTTACTCGAATGAGTTCTCCGTCCTTTCTGCTCAAGGCGTCGGCTACCACATTTGCCTTCCCCGGGTGGTAACGAATCTCAAAGTCGTAATCATTCAACAATTCAATCCACCTACGCTGCCTCATATTCAGTTGTTTCTGATTAAATATGTGTTGAAGACTTTTGTGGTCGGTATATATAATACTTTTGACCCCATATAAGTAGTGCCTCCAAGTCTTTAATGCAAAAACAACCGTGCCTAATTCCAAATCATGCGTCGTATAATTTTGCTCGTGAATCTTCAATTGTCTAGACGCATAAGCAATCACCTTCGTCCGTTGCATTAATACACAACCGAGACCTTGCTTTGATGTGTCACAATAAATCACAAAATCATCATTCCCTTCAGGCAATGACAATATAGGTGCCGTAGTTAGCTTTTTCTTCAATAATTGAAACGCCTTCTCTTGTTCATCCTTCCATTCAAATTTCTTCCCTTTATGCGTTAATGCAGTCAAGGGTTTTGCTATTTTGGAGAAATCTTGGATGAATCTTCTGTAGTAACCAGCCAATCCTAAAAATTGACGTATATACTTCGTAGTTTTTGGGGTTTCCCACTTTTCAACGGTTTCGATCTTTGTCGAGTCTACCTGGATACCTTCTTTGTTCACTATGTGACCGAGGAATTGAACTTCTTCCAACCAAAATGCACACTTTGAAAACTTAGCGTACAGTTTTTCTTTCCTCAATACTTCTAGCACTTTTCTCAAATGTTCTTCATGCTCTTGATCATTCTTTGAGTAAATAAGTATGTCATCGATGAAAACAATGACAAACTTGTCAAGATATGGCCCACACACTCGGTTCATGAGGTCCATAAACACAGCTGGTGCGTTAGTCAATCCAAACGGCATAACCATAAACTCGTAATGACCATAACGCGTCCTAAAAGCAGTTTTTGGAATATCATCCTCCTTTACTCGCATTTGATGATATCCAGAACGTATATCGATCTTCGAATAAACCGACGAGCCTTGTAGTTGATCAAATAAGTCGTCAATTCTCGGCAGTGGATAACGGTTTTTGATGGTAAGTTTGTTCAACTCTCTGTAGTCAATACACAACCTAAATGTACCATCCTTCTTCTTGACAAACAAAACAGGAGCTCCCCATGGTGATGTGCTTGGTCGAATGAAACCACGTTCTAATAGTTCTTGCAGTTGGCTTTGCAGTTCTTTCATCTCGCTGGGTGCGAGTCTATAAGGAGCACGAGCTATTGGTGCAGCTCCTGGTACAAGATCTATTTGAAATTCAACAGATCGATGTGGAAGTAGTCCCGGTAATTCTTTCGGAAATACATCGGGAAATTCTTTTGCGACAGGAACATCATTGATGCTCTTTTCTTTGGTTTGTACTTTTTCGACGTGTGCTAGAACAGCATAGCAACCTTTTCTTATTAGTTTTTGTGCCTTCAAATTATTGATAAGATGTAGCTTCATGTTGCCCTTTTCTCCGTACACCATTAAGGGTTCTCCTTCTTCTCGTACAATGCAAATTGCATTTTTATAACATACGATCTCTGCTTTCACCTTCTTCAGCCAGTCCATGCCAACTATTACATCAAAACTCCCTAACTCTACTGGTATCAAATCAATCTTAAATATTTCGCTACCCAGTTTAATTTCTCAATTCCGCCATATATTATTTGCTAAAATTAATTTACCGTTTGCTAATTCGAGTAAAAATTTACTATCCAACGGCGTCAATGGACAACTTAATTTAGCACAAAAATCTCTACTCGTATAGCTTCTATCCGCACCCGAATCAAATAAAACGTAAGCAGATTTATTGTCAATAAGAAACGTACCCGTAACAAGCTCCGGGTCTTCCTGTACCTCTGCCGCATTAATATTGAAAACTCTTCTGCGGCCTTGTCCATTCGTGTTCTCCTGGTTCGGGCAATTTCTAATAATGTGGCCCACTTTTCCACATTTATAACAAACTACATTGGCATAACTTGCTCTGACACTACTTGCTCCGCCATTACTCGTTCCGACACCATTTGTTCCTTTCGTTCTGTTAACCCCTGGTCCGTAGACCTCACACTTCACCGCGCTATGACCATTTCTTTTACACTTGTTTCAAAATTTGGTGCAGAACCCCGAGTGATACTTTTCACACCTTTGGCATAGCTGCTTCTGATTGTTGTTATTGTTGCGGTTGTTATTGTTGTTGGGATGATTGTTGTAGTTGCTGTTGTTATTGTTGTTGTTGTTGTTGTTGGGTCGTTTGTTGTAGTTGCGATTGATGTTGCGATTGTTGGGATAATTGTTGCGATTATTATTGTAATTGCTGTTGTTGTTGTATTGGTGATTCTTATCACCGTTTTCCTCCCACTTTCTTTTAACTTGCTTCACATTGGCCTCTTCAGCCGTCTGTTCTTTAATTCTTTCCTCAATCTGGTTCACTAGTTTGTGAGCCATTCTACATGCCTGTTGTATGGAGGCGGGCTCATGTGAACTTATATCTTCTTGGATTCTTTCCGGTAATCCTTTCACAAACGCGTCGATCTTCTCTTCCTCATCTTCGAACGCTCCCGAACACAATAGGCACAATTCTGTGAATCGTCTTTCGTACGTGGTAATATCAAATCCTTGGGTCCGTAACCCTCTAAGTTCTGTCTTGAGCTTATTGACCTCGGTTCTGGGACGGTACTTCTCGTTCATCAAGTGCTTGAATGCTGACCACGGTAGTGCATACGCATCATCTTGTCCCACTTGCTCTAGATAGGTATTCCACCATGTTAACGCAGAACCTGTGAAGGTATGCGTAGCGTACTTCACTTTGTCCTCTTCAGTACACTTACTTATGGCAAACACCGATTCGACCTTCTCGGTACACCGTTTCAATCCGATCGGTCCTTCGGTTCCATCAAATTCCAAAGGTTTGCAGGCAGTGAATTCTTTGTAGGTGCATCCTACACGATTTCCTGTACTGCTAGATCCAAGGTTATTGTTGGTATGTAGCGCAGCCTGTACTGCGGCTATGTTTGAAGCTAGAAAAGTACAGAATTCCTCTTCATTCATATTCACGGTGTGTCGAGTAGTCGGTGCCATATCCTTCAAAATAGTTAAATGGAACAAGTTAATCATACAGAATATTAAGAGTAGTTAATAGTATTTCGTAGCATAATATGAACTCATTTATAAAAGCTTTTTCTTCATATTAGCGTTTTATAAGTTTAAATTCGGGTAATACCTACCCGTTAAGTTCATACTTAGTAGCTAATATACAATTCAACTACTACAATTCTATATGAAAAACTGATTATAATAATATTTCGCGTTCAAACTTTTATACAATATTTTACAAACTTACAATACCGCTTATTTTACATAAAGCATGAAATGTAGCACACAATAACTTTGATACAAGATAGTTGTGAAGATAATTCTAGCTAGTACACAAGTCGTTCAGTAAAGGCAATAAAGACACGTAATTCATACGTCCAAAAACAAGTCATGCATTCTGGTTTTACTAGGACTACTTCCCATCCTTGGTCTTGTGGAACATAACCGTTATGGCCGTTGATAAGACAGCGTGTTGTAACGTCGTCAAAGGGACGAGGGTTACGTAATGACCAACAGTCTCGTAATAACCTAAAAACCTCATTCTTACCCCAATTACCGACTCCGTCATTTGTGGGAACGTTTTGTTTGATAGTTGTAGCCCGGTGTTCTTTTTCTCACTTTGGTGAGAAGCGAACATTACTAACCCGTAAGCATAGCATGCTTCTTTATGTTGCATGTTAGCCGCTTTTTCTAAATCATGAAGTCCTATATTCGGATACATTGAGTCAAAATAATTTCTTAACCCGTTGCGTAAAATAGCATTTGGGTTCCCCGCAATATATACGTCAAAGTAAACACATCGTAACTTATGGGTTTCCCAATGTGATATCCCCCATCTTTCAAACGAAAGTCTCTTATAAACCAAGGCATTCTTGGAACGTTCTTCGAATGTCTTACAAACTGATCTCGCCTTAAATAGTTGTGCTGAGGAATTCTGACTGACTCTAGACAAGATTTCATCAATCATGTCTCCGGGTAGGTCTCTTAAAATATTGGGTTGTCTATCCATTTTGTGTTTTTATACTGTAAAATAGACAAGAGTTAGATTGATAAAAAAAATACTTATTAATACAAGCAATTTTTTTACATATATCATAAAGCATAAGCACACTATATTACATATCTTACACCACACGAATACAACTATCTTATTCCGACTCGCTCGTTTCTTCTTCTTCGGTTTTGGTTCGTTTTGCCAAGTTTCTAGGGATATATGATGTTCCCCTAATACGAGCTGTCGTTTTCCACAACGGTTTAGAAAAACCTGGTGGTTTAGAGGTTCCCGGGTCATTGTTACAACTTAAGGGCTTCGGGGGTTGACGATACATATAAAGTCCATCGGGGTTGGAATTAGATTTCTCTATTTTTATGCCATTTCCCTTATTATTTTCTTTTGCCTTTTTAAATTCAGTTGGGGTAATTTCTATAACATCATCGGAATTCTCGTCGGAATCCGATTCATCGGAGAATTGGTAATCCTCCCAATATTTTGCTTCCTTGGCGGAAATAGCATTGACCATAACTAACCTTGGTCGGTTGGTTAAGGATTTTCTTTTCCTTAACCGTTTTATTATTTCCCCCATCTGTTCTATTTCCTCCTCCGGTTCCTCCTCTTCCGGTTCTGATTCTTCTTCCGGTTCTGATTCTTCTTCCGGTTCTGACTCTTCGTTATTATTAGATGAGTCAATGAGATTTGTGCTAGAGGTAGACATCTATCACACAATATCAAACATGTTAAGAGATTAATATATCACATAATATATACATGTTAATAATATATAGTTTTCAACAAAAATGTTAAGCAATCATTTTTAAAGAAAACACGGTCGAAGTCCAGACTCACTAATGCATCCTAACAAACTCGATAAGACACACTAATGCAAATTTTCTGGTTCTCTAAGACCAACGCTCGGATACCAACTGAAATGTCCCGTTCTTATTGATTAAAAACGTTCCATATTAAATGATTTCGTTGTGAGGTTTTGACCTCTATATGAGACGTTTTTCAAAGACTGCATTCATTTTTAAAACAAACCATAACCTTTATTTCATAAATAAAGGTTTAAAAAGCTTTACGTAGATTTTCAAATAATGATAATCTAAAATATCCTGTTTACACACGACCATTACATAATGGTTTACAATACAAATATGTTACATCGAAATCAGTTTCTTGAATGCAGTTTTTACACAATATCATACAAACATGGACTCCAAATCTTGTCCTTATTTTAGTATGCAACAGCGGAAGCTCTTAGTATTCACCTGAGAATAAACATGCTTTAAACGTCAACAAAAATGTTGGTGAGTTATAGGTTTAACCTATATATATCAAATCGTAACAATAGACCACAAGATTTCATATTTCAATACACATCCCATACATAGAGATAAAAATCATTCATATGGTGAATACCTGGTAACCGACATTAACAAGATGCATATATAAGAATATCCCCATCATTCCGGGACACCCTTCGGATATGATATAAATTTTGAAGTACTAAAGCATCCGGTACTTTGGATGGGGTTTGTTAGGCCCAATAGATCGATCTTTAGGATTCGCGTCAATTAGGGTGTCTGTTCCCTAATTCTTAGATTACCAGACTTAATAAAAAGGGGCATATTCGATTTCGATAATTCAACCATAGAATGTAGTTTCACGTACTTGTGTCTATTTTGTAAATCATTTATAAAACCGGCATGTATTCTCATCCCAAAAATATTAGATTTTAAAAGTGGGACTATAACTCACTTTCACAGATTTTTACTTCGTCGGGAAGTAAGACTTGGCCACTGGTTGATTCACGAACCTATAACAATATATACATATATATCAAAGTATGTTCAATATATATTTACAACACTTTTAATATATTTTGATGTTTTAAGTTTATTAAGTCAGCTGTCCTGGTTAGTAACCTACAACTAGTTGTCCACAGTTAGATGTACAGAAATAAATCGATAAATATTATCTTGAATCAATCCAAGACCCAGTGTATACGTATCTCAGTATTGATCACAACTCAAACTATATATATTTTGGAATCAACCTCAACCATGTATAGCTAACTCCAACATTCACATATAGAGTGTCTATGGTTGTTCCGAAATATATATAGATGTGTCGACATGATAGGTCGAAACATTGTATACGTGTCTATGGTATCTCAAAATTACATAATATACAATACAAGTTGATTAAGCTATGGTTGGAATAGATTTGTTACCAATTTTCACGTAGCTAAAATGAGAAAAATTATCCAATCTTGTTTTACCCATCACTTCTTCATTTTAAATCCGTTTTGAGTGAATCAAATTGCTATGGTTTCATATTGAACTCTATTTTATGAATCTAAACAGAAAAAGTATAGGTTTATAGTCGAAAATATAAGTTACAAGCCGTTTTTGTAAAGGTAGTCATTTCAGTCGAAAGAATGACGTCTAGATGACCATTTTAGAAAACATACTTCCACTTTGAGTTTAACCATAATTTTTGGATATAGTTTCATGTTCATAATAAAAATCATTTTCCCAGAATAACAACTTTTAAATCAAAGTTTATCATAGTTTTTAATTAACAAACCCAAAACAGCCCGCGGTGTTACTACGACGGCGTAAATCCGGTTTTACGGTGTTTTTCGTATTTCCAGGTTTTAAATCATTAAGTTAGCATATCATATAGATATAGAACATGTGTTTAGTTGATTTTAAAAGTCAAGTTAGAAGGATTAACTTTTATTTGCGAACAAGTTTAGAATTAACTAAACTATGTTCTAGTGATTACAAGTTTAAACCTTCGAATAAGATAGCTTTATATGTATGAATCGAATGATGTTATGAACATCATTACTACCTCAAGTTCCTTAGATAAACCTACTAGAAATGAGAAAAATAGATTTAGCTTCAAAGGATCCTTGGATGGCTTGAAAGTTCTTGAAGCTGAATCATGACACGAAAACAATTTCAAGTAAGATTTCCACTCAAAATAAGATTGTTATAGTTATAGAAATTGAATTAAAGTTTGAATATGATTATTACCTTGTATTAGAAAGATAACCTACTGTATGTAACAAAGGTTTCTTGATCTTGGATGATTACTTGGAATGGATTTAGAAAACTTGGAAGTAAACTTGCAATCTTGGAAGTATTCTTGATTTTAGGAAACTAGAACTTTTGGAATTTATGAAGAACACTTAGAACTTGAAAAATAGAACTTGAGAGAGATCAATTAGATGAAGAAAATTGAAGAATGAAAGTGTTTGTAGGTATTTTTGGTCGTTGGTGTATGGATTAGATATAAAGGATATGTAATTTTGTTTTCATGTAAATAAGCCATGAATGATTACTCATATTTTTGTAATTTTATGAGATATTTTATGCTAGTTGCCAAATGATGGTTCCCACATGTGATAGGTGAATCACATGGTCTGCTAAAAGCTGATCATTGGAGTGTATATACCAATAGTACATACATCTAAAAGTTGTGTATTGTACGAGTATGAATACGGGTGCACGAGTAGAATTGTTGATGAAACTGAATGAGGATGTAATTGTAAGCATTTTTGTTAAGTAGAAGTATTTTGATAAGTGTCTTGAAGTCTTTCAAAAGTGTATGAATACATATTAAAACACTACATGTATATACATTTTAACTGAGTCGTTAAGTCATCGTTAGTCGTTACATGTAAATGTTGTTTTGAAACCTTTAGGTTAACGATCTTGTTGAATGTTGTTAACCCATTATTTATTATAACAAATGAGATGTTAAATTGTTATATTATCATGATATTATGATATATAATATATCTTAGTATGATATATATACAGTTAAATGTCGTTACAACGATAATCGTTACATATATGTCTCGTTTCGAAATCATTAAGTTAGTAGTCTTATTTTTACATATGTATTTCATTGTTAATACACTTAATAATATATTTACTTATCATTTAACATAATTAACCAAGTGTATCAATATCTTAATATGATTCATATGTACGTAGTAAGACGTTGTTATAACGATAATCGTTATATATATCGTTTTCGAGTTTCTTAAATTAATAGTCTCATTTTTATGTATATAACTCATTGTTAAAATACCTAATGAGATACATACTTATAATAAAATCATGTTAACTATATATATAACCATATATATGTCATCGTATAGTTTTTACAAGTTTTAACATTCGTGAATCACCGGTCAACTTGGGTGGTCAATTGTCTATATGAAACCTATTTCAATTAATCAAGTCTTAACAAGTTTGATTGCTTAACATGTTGGAAACACTTAATCATGTAAATAACAATTTCATTTAATATATATATAAACATGGAAAAGTTCGGGTCACTACATATTGGGTATGTACGATTGGAGTTTGAAGGATTTGAGACGTGTTCGGGTGTTAAAGTCTTGTACGTGGGAGAAGGGCTCAGGTCGAGCTTTGGGCCGCGGTGCAACAAACGAGGCCGCGGCGCGGCATTCTACTGAAACAAAGATCAGAAGTTAGGTTTAAAATGATCCCAGACTTAGTCAAATGTCGCGGCGCGACATTTAAGGCCGCGGTGCGGCAAACTGCACGAACTGGCACCAGATTCTTGTAATATTAAATGAAGTTCAAGGGTAATTTGGTCATTTCATGATTGAGCCAGATTTGAGGCTTTAACCTCATCCACTCATTCATTTTCCTAATTTCATTTTCCTTTTCTTTTCATTTTTCTCTCAAAACTCAAACACCCATTTGATTTCAAAGGGATTTTGGAAAGGAAGAAGCGGGTTTTAATCTTTGGCATAGTTGACAAGTTTGTTCTCCTCGTTCTTGGCTACACGGTGATACTAGTGGTAAGCTCTAACTCCGAATTTCATTTTCGTGTTCATCATTCAAATTTGGGGCTTTTGATTGTATGATTCATAGATGGAACCCATTTAGTTGTTAATTGAAGATTAACACCAAGATTCGGGTTTATAAGTGTTAAAGGCGGGTTTTAGGTTGGTTAATGATTTAACCATTTCTAAGACTTGAGAATGGTGTATAATCACTAGTGTTAGTGATTATTGATGATTTGGAGACTTTTAGGGTTCTTGTGGTTGACTAACTTTGACTAGAGTCGAAATTAGGGTTTGTTGAGGATTATAGCCCGAATGTCGATTCGTTGAGGTTTGTAAACTTAAAATGGATTAAGTTGAAGTATAAAACCGAGTTGAACATGTTTTGGTGTCAAAACTTGTAAATGGTGAGATTTTGACCTTATGGGTCAAAATTAGGGTTTATGGACGATTTTGAGAACGATAGGTGTTTAACACTTGTGTTCGGGTTTGATTGACATATTAGGACCATTATCACTTGTGTTAGTGACTATTGGTTAGTTTGGGCGCGGTTTGTACTTGGAGGTGCATTTGGGTCGAATTTGCACTAAGTGTCATTGGGTTGGTTTGTAAATCCAATCTAAGTGTGTTGTTAAATTTGTGATAATGAAATAGGTACTTTCCATTGACGAGTTGCGGATTATTTGGAAGCATTCTTCAAGACTTCAAGGTGAGTGTTAATATCCTATATGCATATGTATGTGTAGGATGGGTGCGGGTCGGGTGAAGTGATTCTCGGCTATAGAGCTCACTTCACATATAGGTGGATTTGATGGACTTTTGTATGAGTCCAATTGGAACGGTTGTGCGCTTTGGTTGACCACCTTTGACGAGGTGCACGTTTGTGTGTACGTTATCACACGTGGTTATGATTTGGATGTTATAACCCCAATGGCGAAGGGTTGATATTGTCGTGATGTGGGTAACCCCGATGTGGTGGATTTTATAATCCTGTGACCGTGGGTTTGAGTTGGAGAAGTGAATCGCGTGTAGTTCGGATTCACGATGACTCGTGTAGTTCGGTCATCTTATCAAAAATGAATCTCGTGTAGTTCGGATTCATGGTGACTCGTGTAGTTCGGTCATCTTATTGAGGTAGTAATCTCGTGTGGTTTCGGATTACTAAGGCTCATCTAGTTCGGCCAATCTCGATGTTGTGAAGATAGTAATCTCGTGTGGTTTCGGATTACTAAGGCTCGTGTAGTTCGGCCAATATTCATTGTGGTGTTTGATATTCGGTAATGGGTTAAGGGGTTAACCTTATTCGTTATATATTGTTCTATATATATATTAATGTAATGTTGTGTTGTAGCTAACCCTCCGGGTGTAGCTTATTGGCGTTGTTCACATCGTCGTTGGTGAACTTATACCTTGTTGATATCTTTAGCTTGTTGCTTAGAGATCGTACGGTATGCTTAGTGTGGTTGCCTTACATGGATGCGTCGATATGCGGTATTTGATATTTGTGTGGCGTGTCCATTTTATACATACATATGTATGTAGTATATTATCATTCACTAAGCGTTAGCTTACCCTCTCGTTGTTGATATTTTTATAGGTTCGCATGCTTGGCGGCTCGGGTGAGCTTGGGGATTTAGAGATCTTGGCTAGGTTGCTTAGAAGATCTTGCTTTTGTACTCGATTAGAATTTGGGTAGCGTAGTCCCAAATCACCATGCTCGGTTTGTTGGAAACTAAACTAGCCGGGTCGTGTATGTCCGTTTGGACAATTAACTAATGTATTAAATGTTTTAAGGTCATTAAACCTTCTATTGTAATTAAAGATGTTTATGGAAAAACAATCGGGACCTAAAGTATTATTTAACGCGTATTAAAAGGAATAATTTTTATGGGCCGGTTTAATACGGGTTGGGTCGTTTCACACCACACATATTTCTGCGAAAAAACCATGAAAAATACACACAAATCGCCATTTTGCACCGTTTTTCATCAAATTTGTTGCTAAAAATTGATGTGGAGATTCCTACCTAGATCCCTTTCAAGAAGAATGGTAATTTCTACACCCCTAACACTCTTAAATTCGAATTTTTTGTGTTCTTGAGCTATTTTTTTTAATTTGATTTTTGTTAATTTTTAGTGTAATTAGTGTTAAATTGTTGATATATTATACATGTATAACCTAGATTGATGCTATTTAACATGATTTGAAGCCAAAAACTTCAATTTTTTTAGGAATCTAGGGTTTGTGTTCTTGAGCAATTTGGGGCTTTTTGATATAAACAGGTTATGGCCGATTTTTATCATGAATTATTGCTAAATTAAGTAGTGTAACATGTTTAGGTAGCTAAATGATCAAAACTTTGATCCTAAACGTGATTTTTGAGAATTAAAGTGGACTTTTTAAGTCTAAAATTCATGAACTTGATTAATTTGATATAAAAGCCATTTGAAACTTGTTTAATTGCTAGTAATGATTATTTTGACATGTTATTTGAGTAGAATGCTTATAAACTTGGTAAACATTTTCATATATACTTATTTGAAAAAGTGTAGAATTGTTAAAAATATGAAAATGAGCGTGAGTTTAATATGGATTAAACATGTCATGTTAGTTATTTTTAATTGTTATTTTGCTAATACCAATGCATTTTTTGATGCACAATTCCTTTTTGTTTAATGTGTTTAGCAGAATGAACGAGGTGAATCTTCATCCGCGCCACAAAATTTGAATACTTATAATGAAAGTGACGAAGATCAAGATCTCAGTGAACAATACAAACAGAATCAACCGCATCCTTTAATTTCATTGTCGTGAGCAGTTGAAGCAAATCTACACCCTAACTTACGATTTGATAGATTTTGGATAGACTATCCAAAATATCAGAGGAACTTGAGCATTCTTTATCCCAAAAATGTTGAAGTGTCCAGGGTGATAGATTGGGCACCATTAGAGACAGTGGGATTGGCCGAGCCAATAAGAGAATTACTTACACAAAGGTATGGTAATTCTACTTTCAATGATTGGATTAATCTATTCACTATACGTAGACCTGTGTATAAGGAATGGTGCGTTGAGTTAGTAAGTACTATTGAACTAAATGATGAAGTAACTAGTTTAACGGATAGAAGTTTTATTAGATTTCTATTAGGAGGTGTAATGCACCGTATGTCTTTATTAGATATGGCTGAAGCTTTGTGTATTTATACGGCTGAAGAATTATTAACTAATGATTGTAGAAAGTTGATAAGTAATGGTAGAAGGGTTGATTATGATTTTGATAAGAATGAGTTGTGGAGTATAATGACTAGCCATAATCGTTTTCATGGAGGTCATTATTCTTATACTGATATACATAGAGCTGAGCTTAGGGTAATCCATAGATTCATTTCCAACTCTATTACACAAAGGGGTAGAAATAAAGATAAAGTGACTGAAGATGATTTATTTTATCTGATGTGTATTAGAGACCCACAGAGCTTTGTAAATATTCCTTATTGTGTGGGCTATTATTTGTCAGATATGATAAAGGGAATGCGAAACAATAGTATTATAGGAGGTGGTATTTTTGTGACTTTAATTGCCGAGTACCTCGGTGTGGATATTACTCGGGGAAGGGAGTTAGTACAAGTACCCATTCCTCATGATCGGATTGATATGCGGGTATATGCTGGTGCAAAGGTTTTGTTGAAAAGAAATAATGTTGCACTTCCATATCAAGAGAATCATCCACAGGTAGAAAGAGGTCAACAACAAGGTAATGTAGGAGGAGGAAACAAAATGACCGATATACAAAGAATAATGTCCCAAACTGAATACCAACGGGCTATGCAACAAGAGTATCAGGCTTGGAAATATCATCAAGAATATATCAAAGCCTATTTAGCCTCCCAAGGTAGGAACTACATTCCTACTGAGCCAGTCCATTTTCCTCCGTGGACCGAGGATACAAGACCACCTTTTCCTACCTATGACCCATTTCAAGCATATCAAGATAGATACAATGAACCATGGAACCCCTACTGGTTTCAGAATCAACCCTAGTTTACTTAGTCTTATTTATCTTATTTATTTGTAATGTTGCTATATTTAATACTTATGTTGGTATTGTATTAGTTTTTATAATTTTCTAACTTTTATTATTATATTTTAATAATTTTTGAATGTGGGGTAATATACCAAACTTCAAAAATATGTATATATGTTTGCAGTTTATCTTATGTACATAACAGGGTAAAACAATGCATTTTCAAAGACTGACATTAAGTTCAGCAAAAGCTACTAATTTTGACGACAAGATGCAAAATAAATGTGATGAAACAACAAACGGAATGAACAATGTGCACCATTTATCATTCAACAAACAAACAACAATATGTTTGGAAACTTTGGTACAATTTAATCGTTTTTCTACGCTAATCACCCTAAATAATTTAAATTGTTACTGATTTCTTGCAAATGAGGGCATTGCAAGATCTTAAGTGTGGGAAGAGGGTAAATTCTTTCGGAATTTAAAAAAAAATTAATTTAAACACTTGGTTACCATTAGAAATACTAGTAACGCAGTAGTTGTATTAGAATCTAGTGCTCTCTGATAATAAAGAACAGCCCTAGTCTTATATACTGACTACCCAATTCTAGTAAAAATTTTCAAAATTTTCAATTAAATGAACTCAAAATCATGTTTATACATATTTATGAACGATAAAACTAGGTGTTAACACCGAAATTATTGTTACCTCGGAAAGGACATAAATTGAGAAACAAACCAAAATGTTAGAATTCATTTAAAATGGAATAGAGGACAATAAAAAGGCAAAGAAAGGAAAATAAAAGCCAAGTGTGGGAAAAATTTACCAAGTTATTTTGAACATATATTACATATTTTTTGTACAAATAATTGAAGATACTTTTGTTTTGGACAATTTTATCATTTTTACCTAATCTCTTATAATATATTTGAAAGAAAAGATGGATCTACACGATGAATCAATTCCATCATTAAAAGGAAGTAAAGTCTTCCAACAAAGAAACGTGCTTCTTGATTTAGGTCAAGAAGTTGTCATCCAGACCAGCTGTAGGTTGACGAAAAATCTAGAAAAGTCATCTCTAAAATCAGCAGGAAATCCACGGACCTCAGCATAAAACAGGGTCGCCAAGTGGTCAGACTTATC
Source organism: Rutidosis leptorrhynchoides (assembly GCF_046630445.1). Classification (NCBI taxonomy): domain Eukaryota; kingdom Viridiplantae; phylum Streptophyta; class Magnoliopsida; order Asterales; family Asteraceae; genus Rutidosis; species Rutidosis leptorrhynchoides. The sequence goes on along the minus strand of NC_092336.1, from coordinate 381,624,947 downwards.
CTAACCATGAGAGGAACTGTCTCGTAAAATAGAGAGGGCACCGTGCAAATTAGCTTGATAAGACTAATGAATCAGATCCCCAGAAAGGATAATCTCCTTAAAAGATCAAAAATCAGCTTTTAAGACTGATATTACTCAATCCTTGAGATTGACCTTAAAGATTGAGAATTACAAACTCATGAAATTCGATGATATCTAAACTCGAGCTTGAACGAGAAAATATTTTGATCAAAATTACAAACCGATTTGTTTTCAGAAAACCCATTTTTAATGTGTTCATTACCATTGAACGTAAAATCCTAGGAATTCACCTGGAATTCATTAGGTCACCTGAACCAAATCCGGTGTCAACCGTAAGAACGGTGGTTGCATAGCATGGTCAAAGATAGGACCTTGTGCCAGACCGAAAAACTATAGGGTGAGCTTTACTATTGCTCCTACAAAGGATAGTAATTGCATCCGACACTTTATAGACCATATTTAAAAGCATGTCAGGGGACATTGCATTAACAGTTGCTTGTTCAACGCTTTCCTTTACAACCGGACGGTAGTTTACCGAAAGGTAATATACGGAGCAAGTATACTGGACGTGTTGCTTTCCCAATACAAGGTTAGCAAGTGGGTGACACAAAACCATAAGTTTTGAGCTAAAATTTTCAAATCTGAAACCCACAAAACCCACAAAAACAATTTGCAAACACCGGTGAAGGGTTATTCCGGAAAACTTATCTAGGGTAAAAGCTTGAATAAATTTTCAAAAGATCAAATGTTTTTCATAAAGATCCAATTTCCTAACGGATCTAAATTTTTATAGTCATGTGAGACTGTAAACCACATCGTTACTATCATTGTTCATACCGCCGTATTGAAATTGCTGATGTACAAAGTGTGAAGAATAAAGAAGTGATTCAAGTATGTTTTTATTTCAAGACTATATTGCTTGAGGACAAGCAACGTTCAAGTGTGGGAATATTTGATAATGCTAAAAACGAACATATGTTTCATAGCATTATCCCTCAAGAAAGACAAGCTTTTAGTTGCAATTGTTCTATTTACAAGTGATATTCGCTTAAATATTAAAAGGTGAAGACAAAAGGCAGATTCAACAATTTAAAGACGCAAATGACCAAAAAGCTCAAAAGTATAAAGTACGATCCAAGAGGTTCAATTTATTGATGAGAAGCGTCTAAAAATGACAAAAGTACAAGTTACAAAACGCAAAGTACAAGATATTAAATTGTACGTAAGGAAGTTCGAAAATCCGGAACCGGGACCTAAGTCAACTTTCAACGCACGACGCAACGGAGCGAAAATTATAAGTCAACTATGCATATAAATATAATATAATATGTAAAAAATTCTTAAAATTATATATATATTATATTTATTTATTAAAAAATCCGTCGGCAAGCTAGGAGCCAAACTTGGATGAGCTGTAATCCACTACTCCGCGATCGCGGAGCTGTGAAGGAGAAACCCTTCGAGATCGCGGAGCACACTAAAACTGAAATGGGGCCTATAAAAGGCAACACATTCGATCGATATTTTTACAATTCTTTTCTTTTCATCATACGTAAAATATATATATATATATATATATATATATATATATATATATATATATATATATATATATATATATATATAATTTATAATTTTAAATTTTAATTTTAATTCTAATAATAAGGGTATGTTAGCGAATGTTGTAAGGGTGTAAGTCAAAATTCTGTCCGTGTAACGCTACGCTATTTTTTTCACTGTAAGTTATGGTTAATGTTATTTTTAAATTAATGTCTCGTAGCTAAGTTATTATTATGCTTATTTAAGACGAAGTAATCGTGATGTTGGGCTAAATACTAAAATTAGGTAATTGGGCTTTGTACCATAATTGGGGTTTGGACAAAAGAACGACACTTGTGGAAATTAGACTATGGGCTATTAATGGGCTTTATATTTATTTAACTAAATGATAGTTTGTTAATTTTAATATAAAGATTTACAATTAGACGTACCTATAAATAACCATATACACTCAAATCGGACACGGTGGGCGGGATATCTATAAATACCAATAATTGTTCATTTTACCGAACATGGAACTAGATTAATAGTTAATAGATTTATTGAAATAGGGGTGGATTACATTCAAGGGTAATTGGTGTAATTGTTAACAAAGTAGTAAAACCTTGGTTTACACGCAGTCGATAACCTGGTGTATTCATTAAACAAAGTATTAAGACCTTGTTACAATTCGAATCCCTAATTAGTTGGAATATTTGACTTCGGGAATAAGAATAATTTGACGAAGACTTTCGCACTTTATATTTATGACTGATGGACTATTATGGACAAATCCGTATGGACATATTGAATAATCCAGGACAAAGGACAATTAACCCATGTGAATAAACTAAAATCAACACGTCAAACATCATGATTACGGAAGTTTAAATAAGCATAATTTATATATTTCATATTTAATTGCACTTTTAATTATCGCACTTTTATTTACTGTCATTATATTTAATTGCACTTTTAATTATCGTACTCTTTAATTATCGTAATTTTATTTTATCGCATTTTTATTTATCGCAATTTCATTATTGTTATTTACTTTACGCTTTAAATTAAGTTATTTTTATTTTTAATATTTTACATTAGGTTTTAACTGCCACTAAAGTTTTAAAATCGACAAACCGGTCATTAAATGGTAAAAACCCCCCCTTTTATAATAATAATACTACTTATATATATTTTTGTACTTTTACAAATATAGTTTTTAAAAATATAGCGTTAAGCTTGTCTAAAAGATCCATGTGGAACGAACCGGACTTACTAAAAACTACACTACTGTACGATTAGGTACACTGTCTATAAGTGTTGTAGCAAGGTTTAGGTATATCCATTCTATAAATAAATAAATCACTTGTGTAAAATTGTATCGTATTTAATAGTATTTCGTATCAAAATTAATACTATTTCATATACCCCTCGCATAACATCATGTACCCATTTTCGTTAAGTACGAGTGTTTTGATATATGTCTTGAAGTCTTCCAAAAGTATATTAATACATCTAAATACACTACATGTATATACATTTTAACTGACTCGTTAAGTCATCGTTAGTCGTTACATGTAAGTGTTGTTTTGAAACCTTTAAGTTAACGATCTCATTTAATGTTGTTAACCCATTGTTTATTATATCTAATGAGATGTTAAATTATTATATTATCATGATATTATGATATATTATTATATCTTAATATGATATATATACATTTAAATATCGTTACAACGATAATCGTTACATATATGTCTCGTTTCGAAATCCTTAAGTTAGTAGTCTTGTTTTTACATATGTATTCATTGTTAACATATATAATTATCATTTTATCATGTTAAATATAGTGTAACAATATCTTAATATGATACATATGCATTTAGTAAGATGTTGTAATAACGATAATCGTTATATATATCGTTTCGACTTTCTTAACTTAGTAGTCTCATTTTTATGTATATAACTCGTTGTTAATATACTTATGGAGATACTTACTTATCATAATCTCATGTTAACTATATGTATATCTATATATATATAACGTCATGTCATTTTTACAAGTTTTAACGTTCGTGAATTGCCGGTCAACTTGGGTGGTCAATTGTCTACATGAAACTCATTTCAAATAATCAAGTCTTAACAAGTTTGATTGCTTAACATGTTGGAAACACTTAATCATGTAAAAATCAATTTTATTTAATATATATAAACATGGAAAAGTTCGGGTCACTACAGGTAATGCATAAGAACTCCAACAAGCTCATGAATAGTCAACTTGTCAATCTCTTTGGTAGATCAAACAATGGTTCCATAAGGAAGCCAATCAGCATTGAGCTTTTTGAGGAATTTCATGTTGACTTCATCATGTACTTTTACAATCTTACACCTTTTCAACTCATTGAGAACACCATTGAAATGACGGTAGGTATCCTTGAGTTGTTCTTCTGGTTCCTGCTTGAAATCTTCATACAATCCTAGAGCCTTATTCAATTTAGTAACGTCTGACATGTCATAACCTTCTTGTTGTCGTTTGATCTCATCCCATATATCTTTTGCAGTAGTGCTGCTATCAACATTTTCAAATAGCTCATATGGGATAGCTTGCATGACAATATTCTTAGCCTCTATGTCACCTTGAGCTCTTTCACATTTATTACCAGAAAGTTCATAGACTGGAATTGGCATACCAGTATCCGGATGAAAATCAAAAACTGGACCATCTCTCAGAGAAGCTCATATATGTTTAGCTTTCTCACCCTTATAGTCTATGTACTGAGTGTACTTGCCATCAAACAACACTGGAGGTCGGTAATCTGATCCAATGATAAGAGTATCTTGAGTAGACATCTTAAATTGAGGTAGATTCGGTATAGATTCGGTATTAAACACAATCTATGATCAGGGTTCAGTATAAAATCTAACAAGAATGTCAGATTCGGTAAAGATTCGGTACAGTAGCAGACTCGGTAAGTGGTTCAATACTATAGCAGATTCGGTAACAATTCGGTAATGTAAGACCCAAATATTATCCTTGTATATAAGCGAAGTTATGATACTCGAAGCGGGGTTTTGTTGTATATATTTTAGAACATGGAAGAATTCTGAACTGGGAAAGTCGCGCGCCGCGCGGCTATATGGCGCGCCACGCCATCTTTCTGCGACAGATTCCCCTTTTCTTTTTAATTAGATATTTTGAGGGCATTTTGGTAAAATCACTTTGGGGTCCGAATTTAATGCCTTAGATCAGCTTTGGGAGCTCATTCACTCCATTCACAACCACCTTATCTTCTCCAATTCAATTCTAGTGAGAGAGTGCATTTCTTGAGTGAGAAAGCTTCATTAAAGGGTAAAGGAGGTTGAATCAGGTCTTAGTGCGAGTTCTAAAGTCGTTCATCTAGTCGCTAACTACGTAGTGATTGTGTTGGTAAGTTCTAAAACCTAGATTCTTACTTTAATTGCATTAAGGGTTAGGGTTTGGGTTAGTGATGCACACAAAACCCACTTGCTAGTAATTTGGGGGTTTTTGGGTGAAATTGGGTCATGAAGACTCAAAGATGACCAATTAGTGTTTTCAAGTTTTAAATTATGTTTATGAACTTAAATTGGTTAGTTAAAGTACTAGAACACTTTAATGATATGTAAATGGGTGTTAATTGGGTATGATGACCCAAATGGGTGTGTTGACCTTGAAATGGGTCAAATGAGTCTTTAATGACCGAAGTGGCCTTGCATGTGTGGAAATGAGTTAACTTTGTGATTTAAAAGTGTTTTAAACCCATCTTGGTTAATGATTAGGGATTTGGTGTGTGTTGACCCAAAATTAGGGTTAAGGGTTCAAATGGGTTGAAATTGCACCTTGGGTCAAAATGGCTTTGGAATGGTGAAAGGATCGGTTGACCAACTTGAGTTTGCGTTTGATAATACGTATAATATGATAGGTGCGTTACATTGAGGTCTTGCAAGGTCGGGTAACTTTTCACAAGAGTTTTGAGGTGAGTGGAATAATTATATGCATAGGTATATAACGTATCTATTTGTTGTAGCGTGAAATGTGAAGTGTCGAGGTGTTAAGACACCACGTCTCACGTGAAGAGTGTAGCATCGAGGTGTTAAGATGCCACTCAGGGTGAAGCATCGAGGTGTTAAGATGCCACCTAGGAGTGTAGTGTCGAGGTGTTAAGACACCACTCCGTAAATTAATGAGTGAAGCATCGAGGTGTTAAGATGCCACTCGGGGTGAAGTGCCGAGGTGTTAAGGTGCCACCCTAGGGGTTAGTGGTGCGAGGTGTTAAGTGCCCTAACGGATGTTGTGAACACCGATGGCGTTTTCGAGAGCGCCGTTCCCTTGTACTATTGGTTAATCATGGTTATTTGTATTGTAAGCATATTATATTATTTGAGTTATATTTATATGCGGTTGTTATGCTAGTTTGTGGTATTGGGGAATTATAGCTTGTTATTGTGACGATAAGCTAATTGTGTTTGCTAGCATTTTTGCGGTATTGTGTAAATGTATGCAAGTAGGTATATTTATATATGTATTCGTATAATTATTGCATTCACTAAGCTTTGCTTACCCTCTCGTTGTTTACCTTTTTATAGGTTCAGTTTTGGACAAGGGTAAGGGCATTACCTTGGATTAGAGATCCCTCTTCGTTAGGGGACGCTTTTGGATGTGTTGACTTTTGGGAGTTTGACCGAGACGTGGGTAGTTTAATCCCAAACGCCATGCTCATAGTGTAGTTTGGTACTTAAGCTTTTTGGTGGTCGAAACTCATAAATTGTATTAAACTTGTATTTTGGGTCGTGTGGGCCCCGCTTGTAAAACATCATTTTTATGTTTGAATCGTGATAGTTTTACATATTTGAATGTGTGGTTAAAAGCGTGTCGTCTAATAATGTCGGGAACTAGTCGATCTTTTTCGCATTTGAAACTTTCTGGACAGGCCTGAATGGCGCGCCGCGCGGCCATCCTGGCGCACCGCGCCACTTCACTGTACAGCAAAAAAAAAATTATTTTGTATTTTCACGTGGTTTGGTCGCGGGTTGGTTTGGGTTGTTACAAGTGGTATCAGAGCATGGTCTAAGGGATTTAGGCGACTTGAGATAGGTGCCTAGACTTAGACTTTATTGTATGTACGCTTTATGAGGGACTTGTAGGACTTTGGGCCGGATCGAGAATTGTTAGTACTTTGGTTTATATTAACTAACCTCGTGCTAATTGTTTTGTGGTATGTTTTACAATCATCAAATGAGATAGACGTTGTACTAGCAAGTTAATGCGACGTGCTCGCGTAACAATGATTAGCTACCATTGTTACGGGCGCAAATCGTGTCGAATAAGCAATGTACGACGATTGTTGAGCAAGATGGAGTAGTGTGGTGTATATGAATATACATACGTGTTATGTCCTTTTGTTTCGCCGTTTAACCTACTTTGTTTTATAGAATGAAGACGAGAAACGAACCCGATCATGATAACGGAAGTACAAGTGAGGCCGCCGAGTTTTCGGCCAAGGTTGAGGCTGTCTTTAAAAAGTTAAAAGCGGATTTTCTTACGGACGTCTGAAAGGTCTTCCAAGATTCGGTCGATGGACAAGTGACCGATTTGATAAATGAACGAATGAAGGCCACTATCGAAGAGGCCCTTGATGCTAGAAACATTTATCCTCGTGGTGAAGGAGGTGAAGGAAGGCGGGACTTCCACTACAAGAATTTCAAGGATGCTCAACCCCCGATGTTTAATGGGGTGCGAGATCCTTTAAAGAGTACATGTTGGATCTACGATATCAAGGGAGCTTTCCGTACCGCGGAATGCCCTCCCTAGAAGAAAACAAGGTATGGTTCAAGCATGTTGCGGGAGGAAGCTAAGTTGTGGTGGGACGATAAGATCAACTTATATGGTGAAGAGCAATGCATGAACTTGACATGGGAGGAGTTTAAGAGGGAATTCTTCAAAGAATACCGAACTTCTTCCGATCTTGATAGAATCCGGGATGAGTTGCACCATTTACAACAAGGTTCAATGGACTTGGTCACACTCAAGTCTACCTTTTTGGCAAAAACTCGTTTTTGTCCGGAATATGTGGGTGATGATCACAAGTTAATGAAAGATTTCTATCGTACTTTGAATGATGAGTACAAGGGCAAGATTAGTCGGGGTATGGCTAAGTCGTTTGATGAATTGTTTGAGTTGGCTCGGGGTTTTGAGCCGGAGGTTCCAAGAAAGAGCGATTTTACGTTTTCCAAAAGAAAGTTTGAAGGTTTTAGTTACTCTAACTCTTCAAACAAGAAGAACAAGAACAAGAAGGGTTCCGAAAGTGTCAATAGCGTGAAGAAGGGCGCTACTGGTGGTTTTTCTTATACATGCTACAATTGTGGGCAACCGGGTCATATGGCTCGTGAATGTCTGAAACCATTTTCCGGAAACAAAATCACTTGTTTTAATTGTGGAAAAGAAGGGCATAAGAAGCCGGAGTGTCCCGATTTGCGAAACCATAATGTGAAGCGATTAGAGAAGGCGGCGGGTACGGCTAGGGGTCGCAATTACTTGATGAACAATGATGAAGCCAAACAATCGAACGAAGTTGTCTCAGGTACTTTCATGGTTAATTCTAATCCGGCAAGGATTCTTTTCGATAGCGGTGCAAATTTGTCGTTTGTGTCTCCTAAATTTGCGCCAAAACTTGATAGACCGTTAGGTAAGTTAAGTCGTCCGGTAGAATTCGAAATAGCGGACGGCAAGACAGTGCTAGTGGTTGATGTGTGTAAGAATTGTGATGTTGTGTTCGGTGTCGAAAACTTTAAGATAGATCTCATTCTGATGACTTTGGGCGACTTTGATATTGTTGTGGGTATGGATTGGCTCGATTGTAATATAGCCGATATTGCATGCCATGAAAAATTTATTCGTGTGAAGACCCCAAGTGGGGGAGAGTTAATTATTCACGGTGATAAGCGTAGAAGACTTGTGCTGATATGCACTTTTGCACGGGCACGTCGTTTCCTTGTTAGTGGTGGCATGGCTTTTCTTGCCCATTTTGTTGATACTCGTCATGAGCCACCACCCATTCGTGAAATTCCGGTTATTAGTGAATTCGAAGACGTTTTTCCGGACGAGTTACCATGTGTTCCGGCGGAAAGACAAGTTGAATTTCGCATTGAGTTGGTTCCGGGAGCTATTCCCATTGCTAAAACTCCTTATCGTTTAGCGCCGACGGAAATGCAAGAGTTGTTAAATCAAACCCAAGAGTTACTTGAGAAGGGTTTTATTCGACTGAGTGCTTCGCCATGGGGCGCTCCAATTTTATTCGTGAAAAAGAAGGATGGTAGTATGAGGATGTGCATCGATTATCGGGAGTTAAATAAGGTGACAATCAAAAATCGTTATCCATTGCCTCGGATTGACGATTTGTTTGACCAATTTAAAGGTGCGACATATTTCTCAAAGATTGACCTACGGTCCGGCTATCACCAAATGCGGGTCCGTGAGAAAGATATTGAGAAAACAGCTTTTCGAACGCGTTATGGGCATTTTGAGTTTGTAGTTATGCCTTTTGGTCTTACGAATGCACCGGCGGCATTCATGGATCTTATGAACCGAGTGTGCTAACCTATGTTGGACAAGTCGGTAATTGTGTTCATTGACGACATACTTGTCTACTCGAAAAGTATGGACGAACATGAACGTCATTTGCGTGAAGTATTGAAGACGTTACGAAAGGATAAGTTGTATGCTAAGTTCTCCAAATGTGAATTTTGGCTAAGGAAGGTTCAATTCCTTGGCCATATTGTGAACAAAGACGGTATTCAAGTGGATCCGGGGAAGATAGAGACGGTGAAGAGTTGGAGACAACCGACTACGCCTACGGAGGTCCGAAGTTTTCTCGGATTGGCCGGTTATTATCGTCGGTTTATCCAAGACTTTTCTAAGATCGCTTCTTCGTTGACGAAATTGATGAGGAAGAATGCGAGGTTTAATTGGGAGAACGAGCAAGAAATTGCTTTTCAGTTGTTAAAAGAGAAGTTGTGTCAAGCTCCGGTGTTAGTGTTGCCGGAAGGAGTGGAAGACATGACGGTTTATTGTGATGCATCGTTAAATGGGCTCGGGTGTGTTCTAATGCAAAGAGGTAAAGTCATCACTTATGCCTCTTGACAATTGAAGGAACACGAAACGAGATATCCGACTCATGATCTTGAGTTGGCGGCGGTTATGTATGCGTTGAAAATTTGGCGCCATTACTTGTATGGTGTCAAGTGTACGATTTATTCGGATCATAAGAGTTTGAAACATCTCTTTAATAAATGAGATTTGAATTATTGCCAACGTAGGTGGATGGATGTGGTGAAAGATTATGATTGTGAGATACTTTATCATCCGGGTAAGGCGAATGTTGTCGCGGATGCATTGAGTCGAAAGAGTCAACATCCGGCGATAAAAGTGGGATCGTTACGTTTGATTATTTCCAACAATTTTCTTGAGAAGCTTGGCGAGATTCAAATAGAGGCTTACGTTCACAACAAGCATGCAGAACGAATTGTGGGCCAATCGGAGTTCATTACTATAGGCCCGCGTGGTTTGTTGTCTTTTCAAGGAAGGGTGTGGGTACCTAAGATGGGCGATTACCGACGGGTGCTACTTGATGAAGCACATAAGTCAAAATATTCCATTCATCCGGGCGCGAAGAAAATGTATCATGATTTGAGGAAGGATTATTAGTGGCCGGGCATGAAACGTGATGTTGTAAAATATGTGGAACAATGTGTTACTTGTTTGCAAGTAAAGGCCGAGCACCAAAAGCCGTATGGTAAATTGCAACCGTTAGAAATCCCGAAATGTAAATGGGAGCACATTAACATGGATTTCATTACAAAGTTACCTAAGACGGCGAGAACCCAATTTGATACAATTTGGGTGATAGTGGATCGTTTGACGAAAAGTGCTTTGTTTCTTCCCATTAAAGAAGCGATATCGTCGGAGGCCTTGGCTAAGTTGTTTATCAAGGAAGTGGCCTCGCGACATGGGGTTCCTATATCTATTATTTCGGATCGAGATACCCGTTTCACATCTCGATTTTGGGAAAATTTTCATGAAGATATGGGTACGCAATTAAAGTTGAGCACGGCGTATCATCCTCAAACGGACGGTCAAACCGAACGTACAAATCAAACTTTGGAAGCTATGTTACGTGCGTGCATTATTGATTTCGGTGGTAGTTGGGATGAGCACTTGCCTTTGGTGGAATTCTTGTACAATAATAGTTATCACACTAGTATCGGGATGCCACCTTATGAGATGCTTTATGGACGAAGATGTCGAACTCCAATTTGTTGGGGTGAAGTGGGTCAAAGGGAAATCGGGAGTACCGATTTGGTTTTGGAGACGAATAGCAAGATTGATATTATTCGGGACCATTTGAAGAAGGCTCAAGATAGACAAAAGTCGTATGCCGATAAACGTAGACGAACGATCGAATTTCAAGAAGGTGATATGGTGATGCTTAAGGTTTCGCCATGGAAGGGTATTATTCGATTTTGAAAACGGGGAAAGTTAGCTACTCGGTTTATTGGGCCATTCAAGGTTTTAGCTCGTATTGGTGAAGTTGCGTATCGTTTGGAATTACCCGAAGAGCTTGCGGGGATCCATAACACGTTTCATGTTTCCCATCTTCGTCAGTGTCTGGCGGATGATTCTTCATGGATGCCATTAGACGAAATCGAGCTAAACAACAAGTTAGAATATGTCGAGGAACCGATTGCTATCCTTGATGAGAAGGAGAAAATGTTGAGGAATAAAGAGGTGAGAACCTTTAAGGTTCAATGGAAACGGAGTAAAGGTTCTAAGTTCACTTGGGAGCCCGAAGAATTCGTGTTGGTTTATCTTCCCTCTTGTCATGCGGCTTGGATTACGAGGACGCAATCCGAATAAGTGGGGGAGAGTTGTAAGACCCAAATATTATCCTTGTATATAAGCGAAGTTACGATACTCGAAGGGAGGTTTTGTTGTATATATTTTAAAGCATGGAAGAATTCTAAACTGGGGGAGTCGCGCGCTGCGCGGCTATATGGCGCGCCGCGCCATCTGTCTGCGACAGATTCCCCTTTTCTTTTTAATTAGATATTTTGAGGGCATTTTAGTAAAATCACTTTGGGGACCGAATTTAATGCCTTAGATCAGCTTTGGGAGCTCATTCACTCCATTCACAACCACCTTATCTTCTCCAATTCAATTCTAGTGAGAGAGTACATTTCTTGAGTGAGAAAGCTTCATTAAAGGGTAAAGGAGGTTGAATCAGGTCTTAGTGCGAGTTCTAAAGTCGTTCATCTAGTCGCTAACTAAGTAGTGATTGTGTTGGCAAGTTCTAAAACCTAGATTCTTACTTTAATTGCATTAAGGGTTAGGGTTTGGGTTAGTGATGCACACAAAACCCATTTGCTAGTAATATGGGGGTTTTTGGGTGAAATTGGGTCATGAAGACTCAAAGATGACCAATTAGGGTTTTCAAGTATTAAATTATGTTTATGAACTTAAATTGGTTAGTTAAAGTACTAGAACACTTTAATGATATGTAAATGGGTGTTAATTGGGTATGATGACCCAAATGGGTGTGTTGACCTTGAAATGGGTCAAATGAGTCTTTAATGACCTAAGTGGCCTTGCATGTGTGGAAATGAGTTAACTTTGTGATTTAAAAGTGTTTTAAACCCATCTTGGTTAATGATTAGGGTTTTGGTGTGTGTTGACCCAAAATTAGGGTTAAGGGTTCAAATGGGTTGAAATTACTCCTTGGGTCAAAATGGCTTTGGAATGGTGAAAGGATCGGTTGACCAACTTGAGTTTGCATTTGATAATATGTATAATATGATAGGTGCTTTACATTGAGGTCTTGCAAGCTCGGGTAACTTTTCACAAGAGTTTTGAGGTGAGTGAAATAATTATATGCATAGGTATATAATGTATCTATTTGTTGTAGCGTGAAATGTGAAGTGTCGAGGTGTTAAGACACCACGTCTCACGTGAAGAGTGTAGCATCAAGGTGTTAAGATGCCACTCGGGGTGAAGCATCGAGGTGTTAAGATGCCACCTAGGAGTGTAGTGTCGAGGTGTTAAGACACCACTCCGTAAATTAATGAGTGAAGCATCGAGGTGCTAAGATGCCACTCGGGGTGAAGTGCCGAGGTGTTATGGTGCCACCCTAGGGATTAGTGGTGCGAGGTGTTAAGTGCCCTAACGGATGTTGTGAACACCGATGACGTTTTCGCGAGCGCCGTTCCCTTGTACTATTGGTTAACCATGGTTATTTGTATTGTAAGCATATTATATTATTCGAGTTATATTTATATGCGGTTGTTATGCTAGTTTGTGGAATTGGGGAATTATAGCTTGTTATTGTGACGATAAGCTAATTGTGTTTGCTAGCATGTTTGCGGTATTATGTAAGTGTATGCAAGTAGGTATATTTATATATGTATTCGTATAATTATTGCATTCACTAAGCTTTCTTACCCTCTCGTTGTTTACCTTTTTATAGGTTCAGTTGTGGACAAGGGTAAGGGCATTACCTTGGATTTGAGATCCCGCTTCGTTAGGGAACGCTTTTGGATGTGTTGACTTTTGGGAGTTTGACCGAGACGTGGGTAGTTTAATCCCAAACGCCATGCTCATAGTGTAGTTTGGTACTTAAACTTTTTGGTGGTCGAAACTCATAAATTGTATTAAACTTGTATTTTGGGTCGTGTGGGCCCCGCTTGTAAAACATCATTTTTATGTTTGAATCGTGATAGTTTTACATATTTGAATGTGTGGTTAAAAGCATGTCGTCTAATAATGTCGGGAACTAGTCGATCTTTTTCGCATTTGAAACTTTCCGGACAGACCTGAATGGCGCGCCGCGCGGCCATCCTGGCGCGCCGCGCCACTTCACTGTACAGCAATTTTTTTTTTTTATTTTGTATTTTCACGTGGTTTGGTCGCGGGTTGGTTTGGGTTGTTACAGGTAAACCAGATTCTGTATCAGAAACTGATAAGAATCACAAGTAACACACCCAGATTCGGTATGGATTCGGTAACCACACGACTTGAAGCCTCAGAATACTTAAAACCAAAGAATTAAGTGAAATCGAGATTCTGATTCGGTAAAGTATTATGTGTAAACACAATCCAATTCCCTTGAATTAGATTCGGTAACCTTGCTGCACATAAAAACAAGTTAGTAACAAACAGAATATCAATGATACCGAAGATTCAGGATACCGAATGTCAACTGTAGCAGTTGACAATACCGTGTCTAAGTCTAAAACTTAGAAATATAACAGAATCCTTTCTCAAACCACACCAATTAGCTGCGTATAATCAAACCGAATGTGATAGAATCACAAACACACCACAATCTGCAACACTTAAGATGAATTTTTAGTAATGAAGCAGACTCGGTATGACGGTTACGATACCGAGTGTTGATCAAATCTTCAAACCATGAAGAATTGAAGAAATTGAACCGACAGAATTGTGATTTAACACCTCACGAACACAACTGAATCTTTAAATCTTCACGAAAATCCAGAATCAAGCTTGAATTAAGCAATACCGAGAGTTTTAGCCACAAACTCTAAAAATCAACTTGATTCTCCATAATTGAAGTTAAAAAGTTGTAATGATGATCGAAACTCTTTCTAATAGACCTAATACACCTTCGCTGAACTTATCACAAGAATCTGAACGTCAGATTATCAAATTCGATAATACCGAATCTGATTCATTTTACCGAGAGTATTCAGATTCTGTAATCTACAATCTCAGGAACGATATAGTGATGTAGAATCACTTCCTGGAAGCTCTGATACCAAATGATAGGTCAGATCATGTTGAGATTGAGAGAAATGATAAGATAGAATGAGATTCGGTATGTAGGAAGGAGACTCGGTATGAGAGAGAATCGGTAAAATTACATTCCACAGCTTCTAGAACTCGGTTACAATACAATGGCTATTTAATTAGGACTACTTAGGTTCCTTATATAACCCTCTTCTAAGGAACCTTTATTTAAGCTTAATTCACATTAACACTATACAACTTCGGGGTCCTAACACTGGTGCTACTATATGTGCGCCACATTTATGTGTCGTTAAATCCTTGAATACTTGATTGGATGAATTTGCTAATTTGCGGCTTTTCTGAAAAGCCATTGACAAAATTTAATGAAAAATTATGAATAAAATGTGTGTCCATAGTATAAATAGATAAAAAATTAAAAGTAAACTTACTCGCCTTTTCCTCCATCCAAAGAATGTAAGATCGCACTTGAGATATTATTTTAGATCCGGGTGGTGTTCCAGGTTACATCAAAACCTGTTCTACATCAAAAGTAATTGCATAAAAAAACACATATAGTTTTATCAGTAATAATGTTGTATTCGTATATAATTAAAGTGCTCGTGATCAACTTTGAAACTTAAAAAGGGAGAAAATATACAGATTCCACAGCTGGCGCACAATGGTTAATCTATCCGTTTCTGATGGTATTTCGCCAAGTACATACAACTAAACAAAAATTATATAAAACAACAAACATTTAGAGATAAACGTAATAAATTAATTAGAGAGGTTTACGCAAAAACATAACACGCATCACACAAATTAGATATGGTGAACTAAAAGGTGCTTACAGCGATGACAAGGTCATGCTTTCTTTCAGACTTGCTTATATTTCAACAAATATATGTAATAAATTCTTACCAGAAAGCGGAGCCGGTACCTGCCCCAAAATCCAACACTCTAGTCGGAGCAAACCCAGGAAGTCGTGTTTCAACCTAAAAAAATAAAGCTCAAAACTTTTAGAGATAATAACTCAGGTTTTCAAATAATAATCTTAATTATTATTATTATTATTATTATTATTATAATAAAAAAAACTTAAAAGTTTTAAAACTTACAAAAAATTAGTGGGAAGCCTAGAGACAATCTGGGCCCCCACACCTCTAGCAATAGCAAAACCTATCCTAGTAAAAATATGAGCAGCAGCACCGGCACTAATATCTTGCGCCATCGAACTCTTCTGAACCCGCTTTAGCAAAGAAACAGCCTCCTTCTCTAATTCCCCCAGGGAAGAAAATGAGAAAGGAATGAAACCATAACCAATCGCCTGACAGCTAGATTCGTACTTGACCCGCTTCCGACGAGCCGCATCAACCACAGCACGTCCAGGGACAAAGTCAGAAAGCCCAGACTGCGTCAAAGGAGAAGACCCTGTCAAGTCAACACAAACATCGCGACCACAATCCCAGGAATAAAGTAACACATCTGCAGGTCTGAGGGCCCTGTCGTTCCCTCCAGACAACCCAATGTCAACCTCCTTTCTCGCTGAAATCCCAGATCGATAACAAACATCAACAAGGGAATCCCGAACAATATTATGTCGATGCTTAATACCCACCATACCAGCACAAGACACGGCGTGATCCCCGAAAATATCCCCAGTAAAAACCCTTGAACAGGCAGAGCATGCCGTCGAAATAGAGAACAAAGGAACACCTAACCGGTAGCACAACACACATCGGTAAGTCTTTGCGTTCATCGTCTGACCCAACCCCAAAATAGGGACTGCCCTTAGCCAAGCAGATGTGTGATCACCCTGCTGTGATTTCCATAAGGCCGATTGTCGGGGAGATAACGAAAAAGTGGATTCTGCAGAAGCGGTAACCTTTGTGAAATAAACATCTGCCAATTTCTTCATGAGTATTGGGGCAGCGACCTCACTCGGATTACCTAAAATATCAAACCCAACCGTATTATTAAACAGACCCAATGCATCTTCAAAATCACGACCAAGACCAACAATACCCGTATGACGTAAGAGCTTGGTCTGCAACCCAGCAGACTGTAATCGAGAAGCCAGAAAAGCATAATGACGAACATCTCCCGCAGAATAAACACCAAGCCCTCCAAATGCAAATGACAAGGTGGCAAGCCGCCACTGCCAATCACCAAACTCAGGCCCTGAAGCAGTAACAATACGCTCCAAAGAAGATCGAAGGGCTTCATCGAAAGCGCGTTGAGCCGCCTTAAATATACTAGGAGGAAAAGTACGCAAGGTAAAGTAGAGTTTATTATTATTATTATTATTATTATTATTATTATTATTAAAATGAAGAATGTAAGTGAGAAATGAATCATCCATTCAGTGCATGAAGAAACCACATTATCTGCAACTCCTTTCACAATCAGCTAATGAAATGAGTTTTTATAAAATTGTATGTGTATGCTTACTAGGTCTTAAAAACAATCGAATGTTACTCAACCACGTCTAAACAAAAACAAAATGTCATCTCGATAGATGAAACAAAATAATTTATATATGGTTATTCTCTTGAAGGGAGAACGCTGATAAGTTTCTATAATAACATAAATAACATCTTAAAATGTCATCTCGAATATACTTTTTAATGTCTCATCGGAGACGAACGGGAACGACGTAGATTCCTTTAGATTGTTTACTTGCAGCTTTAAGCGTTTCGGCGGTGAACCGCTGGACCTTTTCCGATAACGCAACCGCCATAGTTTGTTTGCAGTCAAATCAGAGAGCTACAGTTGTGTAACACCCTAATATTTATTGTACATAAGTGTAAATAAGGTACTTGAAGTGTGGGAAACAGTGTGCGATTAAATTGTGATCAGAATCATTCCAGACCATTGTGCGCGCCGCGCACATTTAAGGGAGCGCGCCGCGCACCCTTTCCAGCTGGCAGTTTCTGTTTCTGATTAAATGGATATTTTAAAGGGCTTTTTGGTCATTTTACTTGGGGACGAATTTAAGGCCACTAGATCAGATCTTGCGGTGTCATTACTCCATTTTCAACTACTTCATCCCTTTCACATCAATTTTAGAGAGAGAGATTCTAGTGTGAGAAAGCTCAACAAAGGTAGAAGAAGCTAGTTTCGGGTCTTAGCTCGAGTTATAAAATTGTTCATCTCATCACTAGCTATGTTTTGATTGTGGTGGTAAGTCCTAAATCTTGATTTCCTTGGTTTGATTTGATTAAAGGTTAGGGTTTGGGTTAGTGATGAACATAAGACCCATTGTGGGTGATTTTTGGGGATTTTGGGTAAGATTGAGTCATGAGGACTCATGGATGACCAACCTAGGGTTTCAAGTAATAAATGGTTCTAAAGAGTTTTAAATGGTTAGTTACTCACTAGCCTTTAGTGATTAAGTTGGGGATTTGGACCTTGATTGTGTAATTCTAGTGCAATGGGGTCATAAATGCACTAGTGAGTTTAGTGGGTGAATTAATTGGGCATTTAATTATATTAGGTGACTCGCATTGAAGGTTACAAGTATTGATTGGAAATCTCACCGAGACGATAAGGTGAGTGGAATAATTATACGTGTATGTACATAATGTATTTATTTGTGGGGCGGGGGTAGGGTTGGATATGCGTTGTACAAACCACCCAAGAGTTAGTGATATATGTCGTTGTACACTAACGATTTCCATAAACGGATATGCGTTGTCCAAACCACCCATAGTTGGTGATATATGTCGTTGTACACTAACGGTTACTTTGATGGATATGCGTTGTCCAAACCACTCAGGGGTTAGTGATATATGTCGTTGTACACTAACAGTTGTTATGAACACCGATGGAAAATTGGAGTACCATTCCCTTGTACTATTGGTTAACCATGGTTACGTGTTGCTGTGTAGTTTATTACACTATTCGAGTTGTATATGCTATTGTTGTGCTAGCTTGTGGTCTTGAAGGTTTAGCGTTATGATTGTGATGGTATGCTATATAAATTGCTAGCGTGTATAAGGTATTTGTGTAAGTGTTTGCAAGTAGGTATATTATATATGTATGTGTATAATTATTGCATTCACTAAGCGTTAGCTTACCCTCTCGTTGTGTACCTTTTTAGGATCTGGTTTGGATAAGGGCAAAGGTATTAGCTTGGAATAGTGGCTCTCGGGGGTTTTAGCTTTTGGAAGTTCGACCAAGATATGGGCAGTTTAACCCCAAACACCATGCTCTAAGTGATGTTTGGAAATTAAACTTTTTGTGGTCGAAACTCGTATTTGTACTTAAGGTTATTTTGGGCACATGTGGGCCTCGCATTGTAAAACTCGTTTTATGATTGACTCGTGTTAGTTTAACATATTGTAATATGTGGTAAAAGGCACTACGTCTAAAAGTTCCGGGAAGTGCAAGATCTTTAAATGAAAATCACAAAAACCGGACAGAAGCTGTCCTGCCTTGTGCGCGCCGCACAGACTGGGCTGCGCGCAGCGCACCCAGTCTGAGCAGGCCTGTTCGAAAAAAAAATTTATGTTGCTTATTTGGTTAGTTATTGGGTTTGGGTTGTTACAAGTGGTATCAGAGCATGGTCTAAGGGATTTAGGTGACTTGAGATAGGCGCTTAGACTTAGACTTTTGTGTTGTTGAGTTATATGCGGGACTTGTAGGACTACATGTCGGTATGGGTTTTGATTAGTTCTTTGATGCATAGGTGGACTAACTATGCTATGTTAGGATAATACTAATCATGCGTTATAGTCTTGAACATCGAAGCAAGATGGTTGTGATACGTTTGAGCATGGCACGTCATGTGAGCGTAATAGTGAGTAACGACCACTATTACGGTTGCAAGTCAAGTCAAGCAAGGATATGCGACAAGTATTGAGCTAGATGTGGTGTGCGTGCGGTCATATGTGTGTGTGTATATATATACATATATATATATATATATATATATATATATATATATATATATATATATATATATATATATATATATATATATATATATATATATATATATATATCCTTATTGTTTTGACGTGACGTCTAATCCATTTCAATTTTTAGAATGAAGACGAGAAATGGAACGTATACAAATAACGGTGGTGGTCCCTCTCATGTGGAGGAAGATGAAATGACTACCAAGATAGAGGCCGCTCTAGAAAACTACGTCTCAGTTTTCTCTCTAAAAGTTAAGCAAATACTCGAAGAGTCGGTTTCGGAACATATTGTCGATTTAATTCGGGAACAAATGGCCGACGCCGTGAAAGAAGAAGTTGAAAGGAGGTTTCCTATACCTCAAAATGGGGGCGAGATGGTTTTTAGCTACAAGAACTTTATGGCGACTAAGCCTCCTCTCTTTTACGGGGATCCCGACCCCATAAAAAGTACGGCTTGGATCTCCGATGTTGAGGGTTGTTTTCGTACTAGCTAATGCCCACCTGAAAAGAAGACAAGGCTTGCCACTAGTTTGATGAGGGGCAACGCTAAAGATTGGCTTGACGGTAAACTTGCTATGGTGGGTGAAGCGGCTTCTGTAGGGTTGTCTTGGGAGGAATTCAAGAAAGAGTTTTTCCTTGAGTATCGTACGTAACCGGATCTTTCTAAATTACGCAACGAGTTGAGAAATATGCGTCAAGGGTCTTTGGACTTAAACACTCTTAAAACCAACTTTCTCTCCAAAGCGCGTTTTTGCCCCGAGTATATGTGGGGAACGATCAATTGTTGATGGAAGATTTTCATGTAACCTTTAGAGATGATTTGAAGGGTAAAATTAGTATTGGTCATGTTGAAACTATTGCTAGGCTTTTGGCGGTGGCGAAGGGGTTTGAAGCGCAAGCTCCGAGTCCGGTTAGTTTTGGGTCGAGTAAAAGAAAATTTGAAGCTTCTAATTATTCGAACAAGAAGAGTAGGGGTGCGACCGAGAGTGTCGGTAGTGTGAAGAAGAGTACGTCGGGCGGACACGTGACCACATGCTACAATTGTGGATAAAAAGGTCACTTCTCTCGGGATTGCCCAAAACCACGTGTTAATATAATCACGTGTTAAAATTGTCAAAAGGAAGGGCACCGAAAGACAGAGTGCCCCGATCTTTGAATTGATCAAGTTAAGAGGCTAGAGAAGGCGGCAGGTGCGGCAAGGGGGAGGAACTACTTGATGATCAATGATGAAGCTAAGCAATCCAATGAAGTTGTCTCAGGTACTTTCATGGTTAATTCTAATCCGGCAAGGATGCTATTTGATAGCGGTTCTAATTTATCATTTGTGACTCCACGATTTGTGTCTAAGCTTGATAAACTACTAGCTAAGTTAAGTCATCCGGTAGAAGTCGAAATAGCGGATGGTAAGACGGTGCAAGGGGTTGATGTTTGTAAGGATTGTAATGTTGTGTTTGGTGCCGAAACTTTTAAAATTGATCTTATCTTGATGATCTTGGGTGAGTTTGATATCGTTATTGGTATGGATTGGCTCGATCACAATAGAGCCGATATTTCATGCCATGAAAATTCTATACGTGTGAAGACCCCAAGTGGGGGAGAGTTAATTATTCATGGCGAGAAACGGAGAAGACTTATGCCTTTATGCACTTATGCACGGGCACGTCGTTTCCTTGTTAGTGGTGGCATGGATTTTCTTGCCCATGTGGTTGATACTCGTGAAGAGCCACCATCCATTCGTGAAATTTCGGTGGTTAGTGAATTTGAAGACATTTTTCCGGACGATTTAACGGGGGTTCCGGTGGAAAGACAAGTTGAATTTCACATCGAATTGGTTCCGGGGGCTACCCCCATTGCTAAAACTCCTTATCGTTTAGCACCAACAGAGATGCAAGAATTGTTAAATCAAACCCAAGAATTACTTGAAAAGGGTTTTATCCGACCGAGTGCTTCGCCATGGGGCGCTCCAGTTTTATTCGTGAAAAAGAAGGACGGTAGTATGCGGATGTGCATAGATTATCGGGAGTTAAACAAAGTGACGATCAAGAATCGTTATCCATTGCCTCGGATTGACGATTTGTTTGACCAACTCCAAGGTGCGACGTATTTCTCAAAAATTGACTTACGGTCCGGCTATCATCAAATGCGGGTCCGTGAGGAAGATATTAAGAAGACGGCTTTTCGAACTCGTTATAGGCATTTTAAATTTGTGGTTATGCCTTTCGGTCTTACGAATGCACCGGCGGCATTCATGGATCTTATGAACCGAGTGTGCCAACCTATGTTGGACAAGTCGGTAATTGTGTTCATCGACGATATTCTTGTCTACTAGAAGGGCATGCAAGAACATGAACGTCATTTGTGTGAAGTATTGAAAATGTTGCGGAATGAGAAGTTGTATGCTAAGTTCTCAAAGTGCGAATTTTGGCTAAGAGAATTGCAATTCCTTGGCCACATTGTGAATAAAGAAGGCATTCAAGTAGATCCGGCAAAGATAGAGATGGTGAAGAGTTGGGAACAACCGACTACGCCTACGGAAGTCCGAAGTTTTCTCGGATTGGCCGGTTATTATCGTCGGTTCATCCAAGACTTTTCTAAAATTACTTCTCCATTGATGAAATGTCTCGTTCATATTGATTATAAACGTTCCATATTAATTGATTTCGTCGCGAGGTTTTCTATATGAGACGTTTTTCAAAGACTGCATTCATTTTTAAAACAAGCATAACCTTTATTTTATCGATAAAGGTTTAAAAAGCATTACATAGATTATCAAATAATGATAATCTAAAATATACTATTTACACACGACCATTACATAATGGTTTACAATAAGAATATATTACATCAAAAATAAGTTTCTTGAATGCAGTTTTTACACAATATCATACAAGCAAGGACTCCAAATTTTGTCCTTATTTTAGTATGCAACAGCGGAAGCTCTTAATAGTCACCTGAGAATAAACATGCTTAAAACGTCAACAAAAATGTTGGTGATTTATAGATTTAACCTATATATTTATCAAATCGTAATAATAGACCACAAGATTTCATATTTCAATAAATCCCATACATAGAGATAAAAATCATTCATATGGTGAACACCTGGTAACCGACATTAACAAGATGCATATAAGAATATCCCCTATCATTCCGGGAAATCCTTCGGATATGATATAAACGAATTCGAAGTACTAAAGCATCCGCTACTTTGGATGGGGTTCGTTAGGCCCAATAAATCTATCTTTAGGATTCGCGTCAATTAGTAGATCGGTTTACTAATTCTTAGGTTACCAAGCAAAAAGGGCATATTCGGCTTCGATCATTCAACCATATAATGTAGTTTCATTTACTTGTGTCTATTTCGTAAAACATTTATAAAACTGCATGTATTCTCATCCCAAAATATTAGATTTTAAAAGTGGGACTATAACTCACTTTCACAGATTTTTACTTTGTCGGGAAGTAAGACTTGGCCACTGGTCGATTCACGAACCTATACAAATATGTACATATATATCAAAGTATGCTCAAAATATATTTACAACATTTTTTAATACGTTATAATGTTTTAAGCTTATTAAGTCAGCTGTCCTCGTTAATAACCTACAACTAGTTGTCCATAGTTAGATGTACAGAAATAAATATAAATTATCTTGGATCAATCCACGACCCAGTGTATACAAGCCTCAGGCTAGATCACAACTCAAACTATATATATTATTTTGAAATCAACCTCAACCCTGTATAGCTAACTCCAACATAACTGCATATAGAGTGTCTACGGTTGTTCCAAAATATATTATATAGATGGGTCGATATGATATGTCAAAACATTGTATACCTGTCTATGGTATTCCAAGATTACATAATATATATTAGAATACATGAATAATACAATATAAGTTTGTTAACTTATGATTTGTATAGAATTGTTACAATATTTCCCGTAGCTACAATAATCAAAAAAATATCCAATCTTTTTTTACCCATAACTTCTTCGTTTTAAATCCATTTTGAGTGAATCAAATTGCTATGGTTTCATATTGAACTCTATTTTATGTATCTATACAGAAAAAGTATAGGTTTATAGTCGAAAATATAAGTTACAAGTCATTTTTGTAAGAGGTAGTCATTTCAGTCAAAAGAACGACGTCTTGATGACCATTTTGAAAAACATACTTCCACTTTGAGTTTAACCATGATTTTTGGATATAGTTTCATGTTCATAAGAAAAATTATTTTCCCAGAAGAACAAATTTTAAATCAAAGTTTATCATAGTTTTTAATTATCAAACCCAAAACAGCCCGCGGTGTTACTACGACGGCGTATGTCCGGTTTTACGGTGTTTTTCGTGTTTCCAGGTTTTAAATCATTAAGTTAGCATATCATATAGATATATAACATGTGTTTAGTTGATTTTAAAAGTCAAGTTAGAAGGATTAACTTTATTTGCGAACAAGTTTAGAATTAACTAAACTATGTTCTAGTGATTACAAGTTTAAATCTTCGAATACGATAGTTTTATATGTATGAATCGAATGATGTTATGAACATCATTACTACCTTAAGTTTTAGTAGGTAAACCTACTGGAAGTGACAAGAAATGATCTAGCTTCAAAGGACCTTGGATGGCTTGAAAGTTCTTGAAGTAGGATCATAACACAAAAACAAGTTCAAGTAAGATTTTTACTCGAATTAAGATAGTTTATAGTTATAGAAATTGAATCAAAGTTTGAATATGATTATTATCTTGAATAAGAAAGATAACCTACTGTAAATAACAAAGGTTTCTTGATCTTAGATGATTACTTGGAATGGATTAGAAAGCTTGGATGTAAACTAGTAAATTTGAATGGATTTTCGAAATGTTCTTGAAGTTTTCTTCCTAAGATGATTATAGCTTGATTCTTGAAGTAATTTTTGATGAAGATGATGATTAGCTACTGAAAAAATTCGCTCATAAGTGTGTGTGTGTGTGTGTGTATGTTGAGAGAGAATTAGAAAGAGAATTGGAAGTGAAATGGAGTGAATGATGAGTGGTAAGTGGTGAGTGGTGAGTGGGGTTAAAAGGAGTTCTAGTTAGTTGACTAGTTCATGGTAGAAGTTAAAATTGATTAGTCATACATGACATAATCAAGAGTGGAATCCCATGCTAGTTCCTATTGGTATATACCCACAGTAAGTATGTCTAGAAGCTGTGTATAATACGGGTATGAATACGACTAGAATTCTTGATGAAAAAAGAATGGGAATGTAATTGTACCCATTTTCGTTAAGTATTATTTTGATATATGTCTTGAAGTCTTCCAAAAGTATATTAAAACATCTAAATACACTACATGTATATACATTTTAACTGAGTCGTTAAGTCATCGTCAGTCGTTACATGTAAGTGTTGTTTTGAAACCTTTAAGTTAACGATCTTATTTAATGTTGTTAACCCATTATTTATTATATCTAATGAGATGTTAAATTATTATATTATCATGATATTATGATATATTAATATATCTTAATATGATATATATGAAGGTTTTCGTATGCCCGAGATACATATTTAATTAATGTGTCTAATATGTTATGATCCAAGTCGGGTCATACCCAATAACAAGCTTACCGACACCTTAATCGTATTTGATCTTAATGAATGGATCATTAAATCAATACGCGAAACTTTGATTTTTGAAAATCGGTTTTCTAAAATATTATTACTTGAGATAAATTATTTGGATAATTTGTAAATTAAGGACTTAATTGTTTATAAGGATAAACAATACATTGTGTTATATTTTATAAAAGGTTTATAAAATATATATGTATGTAACTTAACAAGTCATGTTTTTTTTTTGTATACAAGTTTTATAAAAATAAAAGGGTTATTTTATATAAAACCCATGTGAAGTGGAATGCAGATTTTGGGACTCCAAGACAAGCATCCCATGCTTGTTTTGTTACTTTTAACATAACACAAGTATTAAGGTACATGGGTATCAAGTCCTTGACTAAAGAGAGAATACATAATACATCCATACATGCAAAAACACTCTCTTTTTCAAACTTGCTGCATTCTGGCCGAATTTTGGAGCTAGAATAGAGAGTCCTTGAGCTTGTTTGGAAGGTTATCTTCAAGTGTCAATAAATCCTAACCATAGTATTAGGTGTTGGGTAAAATTTTAGGTTATTATCTCTTGAGGTTTCATAGTTTTGAGGCTCCATTCACCATCATCTTTCTAGTTGCTGCTGATCAGAATTTTGGGTGCAAATAAAAGGGTTTTAAGCTTGGTTAATTAGCTAGTTAAGTGTCTAAATCTTAACTAACTTAAAGGGTGGTGTTGGTTCATCAAAGGATTAGGGTATTGCACACTTAAGGGTTCATTTTGAAGCTCCATTCTTCAACATCTTCATCATCACTTACAAGCTTGGAGTAGGTATAAACTCTTTACTTGCTTGTAGTTTGTAAGCATACTTCATAACTTGATCCTAATTGGGATTTAACTTTAATTGGTTAAAGATTAACAAGTTTAAATGGTAATAACAACATGCTTCCGCTTTAATTTGATTCTTAAAAGGTTTTATGTATCATGAAACTTGTTAAATCCCAACAATGGTATCTAGAGCCGAAGTTGTTCAAATATGCTTCGAGATGTTTTTTTAAACCCGCTAGATTTTTGCATTTTATGAACATGCATGACAGTAGAATGCAAAAATTTTCGGTTTTGGGTGGGTGTATGTTTTGGCCGAATTTGGGAGACCCAAAAGTGGGTTTGGGTTCTTCCATTTTGGTCATATTTTGGTTGTATGTAAATGTTCACAATCTAAGCCTTGACCTTGTGTTTGGTTGCATGCTTATTTGGTTGATTAATTATTCATTTGGTATGTAATATTAATTATTCTTTTGGCATGTAATTTATTCATTCATTTGTTATGTAATTTATTTTATATTTGGTATGTAAAATAGATTAGGTTGTATTTTATTTTCTAGAGAAAAATGTATTAGGATATATTTTTTGTAAAGAGAATGAAGATGCACAAGATGGAGCAAAGGAAGAACACATGCATTTGGATGCAAGATTAAGTGGGAGATTTGAAATCTCCTACTTTATGTTATAACCCTTACCGGTGGCATTTGTTTTCGGCTAAACAAATGTCTACCAAATTGGCTTGATTGTGAACATATTTGTTTTGCATGCATGGTTGTTTATTGTATGATTGTGAATTGCATGTTTGTATGCTACAAGTTAATCACACAAGTAAAACAACAAGCAAAATGGCAATTTAATTGGTTAAATTAAACATTATTAACAACATGCAAAACGACAATTTAAATGGTTAAATTGAAATGGCAAAAGGACATTAATAAACGGTTATTAAGAACACATAATAAATGGTTATTAAAACACATATAAAATGGTTTATATCAACTCATGTAATTGGCTTAATTACAAGACATGAAAATGGATTTTCATACAAACCATACACTAAATGCATGTTGGTGTATGGTGTAAAAGTTTTCTTAAACTAGAATTAATGAAAACTTAAAATCCCTTATTAACAAGGCAAACAAGTTAAACGCCATCCTTTTGTGTGACACTTAAAAATATTAGGGAACTCATAATGGGATAAAGGTCACCTAACCGTTATGAGCAAACTAATATGATTAAGGTAAATTTGGCACACTTGTGGGATAAAGGTCACCTAACCACTTGTATGTTAGATTTACACGTTTACACAAGTAGGATGACTTGATTTGGGAATCATGAACTTAGGGTCACCGAAGCATGAGGAACAAATAGGCGTTGATGGGATAAATATGCCATGCAAAAGGATTGCATGATTCCATAACTTAGAAGTTGCAAAAGGATTGCAATTGTCATACAATGACTACCTAGCTAAATCAAATGACGAGATAAAGGTCACCTAACCGAGATTTGGTTTACCGTTGGTTTCTAAAATTTAATAAATATCAATTGGATTTAAAGGGTATTGATTGTTAAATTAAAATTGATACTTAAACAACTTTGTTAAATTTTGTAGACGGCCGCCAATAACAACAACATTCCAAACGCACCAATCAACTTTAACAACCTATCGTTGAGGTCAATCCTCGAAAAAGAAAAACTCAACCATACGAACTTCATGGATTGGTTCCGCAATCTAAGAATTGTCCTCAAACTTGAGGATAGGGTGTATGTGTTGGAAGACCCCATTCCCGATCAACCGGACGAGGATGATACGGAAGGCATGGCCTATTGGGAGAAATATTGCACCGATTCGTTGCAAGTTTCTTGCCTCATGCTTGGGACTATGATACTCGAACTCCAAAAGGACTTCGAGCATCATAGTGCATATGACATGATCACACAGTTGAAGGAGATGTTCCTTCAACAAGCTCGTGTCGAGCGCTTTGAAACGGTCCGAGCACTTCATGCATGTCGGATGGATGACTCCCAATCCGTTTCATCTTATGTCCTTAAGATGAAAAGCCTTATTGATCGAGCAAACCGTCTAAATTGCAACGTGTCTAATGAATTAGCCACGGACCTTATTCTCAACTCATTGTCAAAAAGGTTTGACACATTTGTAATGAATTACAACATGAATGGTTGGGATAAAAGCATTGGCGAATTACATGCCATGCTTAAGACGGCCGAAGCGAGCATGGGTAAAAGGGTTTCACCCATGTATATGATCAATGAAGGCGGGTCCAAAAACAATAACACTTCTAAGTCGAAGGCGGCTAAGAGGAAAGGACCCGCCTACCAAGGCAAGGGCAAGGGAAAGGGGAAGATGGTTACCCCAACCAATAACAACAAGAAGCAAAAGGTTGCCGGAAAGGCTAACCCCAAGGAAGATCCGTGCTTTGGTTGCGGTGAAATGGGTCACTGGAAACGCAATTGCCCGGTCTACCTAAAAGAGTTGAAAGAAAAGAGGGATGCAGGGCAAACCTCAGGTAATGTATATATGGTATACATTGAGCTTAGTATTACTTCTTCTAATATATGGGTATTAGACACAGGATGTGGAACTCATATTTGCAATTCTTTGCAGGTGTTCAAAAGAAGTGATCAAGAAGCGGGAACAACAAGTCTCTTCATGGGAAATGGAGCAAGGGTGCAAGTGAAAGCTCAAGGAGACTTTGTTTTGAAGCTACCAAGTGGTTTGGAGCTTATTTTGAAAAATGTTTTGTATGCACCCGATTTATCTCGAAACATTATTTCTGTATCCCGTTTGAAACAATATGGTTTTAATCTTAATTTCATTAATGATGATATCCATGTTTCTTTAGATAATGTATTCTATTTTAAGGCTTCGCCTTCGAATGGTATTTATGAATTGGTTCATGATGACACATCATACAATAGCTCAATGTTCCATGCAAACACCAAGAAACTCAAAAGGGATTTGAGTGATTCCTACTTATGGCATTGTCGGCTTGGTCACATAAACAAGAATCGAATGCATACACTTCAAAAGAATGGCCTTTTGAAATCAAATGAACTAGACTCGTTTGATGTATGTGAATCTTGTTTACAAGGCAAAATGACTAAAGCACCTTTCAAAGGGACCTATGAAAGGGCTAAGGACTTATTGGGATTAATACATTCAGATGTATGTGGACCCTTTAAGCCCATAACTAGGAACGGTGAAAGATACTTCGTTACTTTCATTGATGACTTCAGTCGTTTCGGATATGTCTACTTATTAAGACACAAGGACGAAACTTTTGAAGCATTCAAGGAATATCAAAACGAAGTACAAAATCAACTCAATAAGACAATCAAGGTACTTCGTACCGATTGAGGAGGTGAATACCTAAGCGATGCTTTCCAAGATCATCTTAAAAGTTGTGGGATTATCTCGTAACTTACTCCTCCTGGAACAACCCAACTTAATGGAGTTTCTGAAAGGAGGAACCGAACCCTAATGGATATGGTTCGATCTATGATGGCTAGAAGCTCATTACCTCTATCATTTTGGGGTTATTGTCTATGCTCCACGGATCGTATTTTAAATATGGCCCCAACCAAGAAAGTGGAACGAACTCCTCATGAGATGTGGTTTGGAAAACCTCCATCTCTATCATACTTAAAGGTATGAGGATGTGAAGCTTATCCTAAGCGTTACGTCCCTAATAAGTTGAATGCTCGATCCACGAAGTGTATCTTCATAGGATATCCCAAGGATGATATGGGATATTATTTCTATGATCCTTCCGAGCAGAATGTATTTGTTGCTCGGAAGGCGGAATTCCTTGAAACTAAGTTCCTAATGGAAGGTAATAGTGAAAGGAAGATAGATCTTGAAGAGGTTCAAGATCAAGTAAATGATACACAATTGGTTGGCACTAGCACTCAACATGAAAATGTTGAGAATGATCAAATGGATGATCAAAGTATACAAGACGTTCACAAATCTGGTAGGATTAGTAATCCTCCTAAGAGATATGGGTTTCTCATGGATGATTGCTATGTGGTTGATTTGGATGAATCAACAAACTACCAAGATGCTTTATCAAGGATTGATAAAGATAAATGGCAGGAAGCCATGAACGCTGAGATGCAATCCATGTATGACAACCAAGTTTGGGAACTAGTTGTACAACCTGCTAGCTCCAAGTTAGTTGATTGTAAATGGATTTTCAAGATGAAAACCGACATGCATGGAAACTTAAATACATATAAAGCCAGACTTGTAGCAAAAGGTTTTACTCAAACTCAAGGGGTTGACTATGATGAAACCTTTTCGCCTGTGGCAATGCTAAAGTCTATTAGGATATTATTTGCCATTGCTGCTCATTATGATTATGAAATTTGGCAAATGGATGTCAAAACTGCTTTCCTAAATGGATATCTTGAGGAAGATGTCAATATGGTTCAGCCTGAAGGTTTTGTCGATCCGAAACATCCTAACAAAGTATGTAAGTTAAAGAAATCAATCTACGGATTGAAACAAGCATCTAGAATGTGGAATCATCGTTTTAATGAGGAAGCCAAGAAATTTGGCTTCATTAAAAATGGTGATGAAGCTTGTGTATACAAGAAAGCTAGTGGGAGCACTATCATGTTCCTTGTATTATATGTGGATGATATATTGTTATTTGGAAACGATATTCCGACAATGCAAGGTGTTAAGACTTGGCTGAAAAGCTGCTTCTCCATTAAGGATATTGAAGAAGCACAATACATTTTAGGGATTAGGATCTACAGGGATAGATCCAAGAAATTGATAGGTTTGAATCAAAGTGCATACATTGAAAAGATCTTGAAAAGGTTCAAGATGGAGAACTCTAAGAAAGGTTTGGTACCTATTCAAAGAGGAACGCTCCTTAGTTCATCTCAGTGTCCCACCACAAAAGATGAACAGGAAAGAATGAAGAAAGTCCCATATGCGTCTGCTATTGGGTCAATCATGTATGCAATGATATGCACTAGACTGGATGTGTCATGCGCTCTTAGCCTGACAAGTAGATACCAGAATAACCCAGGAAACAGCCATTGGATTACTGTTAAAAGTATATTGAAATACCTTAGGAGGACTAAGGATATGTTTCTAATATATGGGTTAGGTGAGGAGGAGCTCGCTGTGAAAGGTTACGTGGACGCGAGTTTCCAAACTGATCGTGATGATTCTCGATCACAATCCGGTTATGTCTTCACATTAAATGGAGGTGCGGTCTCTTGGAAGAGTTCAAAACAGGATGTTGTTGCATTATCCACTATAGATTCGGAGGTCATTGCCGCCTCATTGGCAGCTCAGGAAGCTGCATGGATGAAGAAATTCATCGACGACTTAGGAGTAGTCCCTTCCATTCAGGACCCTCTTGAGATCTTTTGTGACAACGAGGGTGCGATTGCTCAAATCAAGGAACCTCGTGCTCACCAAAAGACCCGTCACATTGAGCGGAGATTCAACTACATAAGGGATGAAGTTGAAAAGGGAAAGATATGTATTCGCAAAGTTCACACAGATCTTAATATAGCGGATCCTCTCACGAAGCTCTTACATGGAGCAAAACATGCATGACATGTTTGTGCATTAGGGCTTCGATATTCTAGTGATTGGTCATGATCTGTTTTAAGTATTGTAATGTAATGAAATTTGTTCAAACTCATTAATATAATTATGGTGTTAATTTATTAATCATGAGTCAGGTTCCTATTTTGCATATTTTATCCATGAATAAGCTATTATTCTAAATTCCGTAGTCGATCACATTTGTGGGAGCAAGTGTGAGGTTTAGACTATTATGAACTTGGATTGGTATACATTCACGGAATGAATGTCTGACAAGGTTGCAACCAAGGTTCATAGATATTTGTGGGATACAAATATTGGAAGACCCGCCCTCAAGATTTACTGAATGGAGCCTTTGTGGTTGATCACGTGTAATCTTGAGTAAAGGCGAATATCATTGTATCCTCTGACCTGAGATACATATTGGGTTCGGATATTTATCGAGTATTGTGCCTTGATTCTTTCCTTCGTTATTCTGAAATATGGTAGTTCATAAAGAAGAGCTCAGGTATAATGCAAGGTATATATTTAGGACGTATGTAGTCAAGATGGAATTTGTCCCTCTTATTCGTTGAGAGTCAGATGTCTAAGGCCTGATAAAGTTAAATCTAAAAGAGAGTGATCACTCTGTATCTCTTGGATTTAACATGACATCTAGGACGAAAGGATGTGATGAAAGATTCACCTATTCATATTCGATATGGGAACTCGAAAGGGATGATGTTATTGAATGGCACAAAGTCATAACATATTGGGGGTGATGGACGGTCGTTAGGTGGTATTCATCACTTGCATTAATTTCTTATGTTTCTCGTGCAAGTGGGAGATTGAAGGTTTTTGTATGCCCGAGATACATATTTAATTAATGTGGCTAATATGTTATGATCCAAGTCGGGTCATACCCAATAACAAGCTTACCGACACCTTAATCGCATTTGATCTTAATAAATGGATCATTAAATCAATACGCGACACTTTGATTTTTGAAAATCGGTTTTCTAAAATATTATTACTTGAGATAAATTATTTGGATAATTTGTAAATTAAGGACTTAATTGTTTATAAGGATAAACAATACATTGTGTTATATTTTATAAAAGGTTTATAAAATAAATATGTATGTAACTTAACAAGTCATGTTTTTTTTTTGTATACAAGTTTTATAAAAATAAAAGGGTTATTTTATATAAAACCCATGTGAAGTGGAATGCAGATTTTGGGACTCCAAGACAAGCATCCCATGCTTGTTTTGTTACTTTTAACATAACACAAGTATTAAGGTACATGGGTATCAAGTCCTTGACTAAAGAGAGAATACATAATACATCCATACATGCAAAAACACTCTCTTTTTCAAACTTGCTGCATTCTGGCTGAATTTTGGAGCTTGAATAGAGAGTCCTTGAGCTTGTTTGGAAGCTTATCTTCAAGTGTCAATAAATCCTAACCATAGTATTAGGTGTTGTGTAGTGACCCGAACTTTTCCATGTTTATATATATTAATTGAGATTTATATTTACATGATTAAATGTTTCCAACATGTTAAGCAATCAAACTTGTTAAGACTTGATTAATTGAAATATGTTTCATATAGACAATTGACCACCCAAGTTGACCGGTGATTCACGAACGTTAAAACTTGTAAAAACTATATGATGACATATATATGGATATATATATATATATATTTAACATGATACTATGATAAGTAAACATATCATTAAGTATATTAACAATGAACTACATATGTAAAAACAAGACTACTAACTTAATGATTTTTTAAAAAGAGACATATATGTAACGATTATCGTTGTAAAGACATTTAATGTATATATATCATATTAAGAGATATTCATACATGATAATATCATGATAATATAATAATTTAAAATCTCATTTGATATTATAAACATTGGGTTAACAACATTTAACAAGATCGTTAACCTAAAGGTTTCAAAACAACACTTACATGTAACGACTAACGATGACTTAACGACTCAGTTAAAATGTATATACATGTAGTGTTTTAATATGTATTTATACACTTTTTAAAGACTTCAATACACCTATCAAAATACTTCTACTTAACAAAAATGCTTACAATTACATTCTCGTTCAGTTTTATCAACAATTCTACTCGTATGCACCCGTATTCGTACTCGTACAATACACAGCTTTTAGATGTATGTACTATTGGTATATACACTCCAATGATCAGCTCTTAGCAGCCCATGTGAGTCACCTAACACATCTGGGAACCATCATTTGGCAACTAGCATGAAATATCTCATAAAATTACAAAAATATGAGTAATCATTCATGATTTATTTACATGAAAACAAAATTACATATCCTTTATATCTAATCCATATACCAATGACCAAAAACACCTACAAACACTTTCATTCTTCAATTTTATTCATATAATTGATCTCTATCAAGTTCTATCTTCAAGTTCTAAGTGTTCTTCATATATTCTACAAGTTATAGTTACATAAAATCAAGAATACTTTCAAGTTTGCTAGCTCACTTCCAATCTTGTAAGGTGATCATCCAACCTCAAGAAATCTTTGTTTCTTACAGTAGGTTATCATTCTAATACAAGGTAATAATCATATTCAAACTTTGGTTCAATTTCTATAACTATAACAATCTTATTTCAAGTGATGATCTTACTTGAACTTGTTTTCGTGTCATGATTCTGCTTCAAGAACTTCGAGCCATCCAAGGATCCATTGAAGCTAGATCCATTTTTATCTTTTCCAGTAGGTTTATCCAAGGAAATTAAGGTAGTAATGATGTTCATAACATCATTCGATTCATACATATAAAGCTATCTTATTCGAAGGTTTAAACTTGTAATCACTAGAACATAGTTTAGTTAATTCTAAACTTGTTCGCAAACAAAAGTTAATCCTTCTAACTTGACTTTTAAAATCAACTAAACACATGTTCTATATCTATATGATATGCTAACTTAATGATTTAAAACCTGGAAACACGAAAAACACCGTAAAACCGGATTTACGCCGTCGTAGTAACACCGCGGGCTGTTTTGGGTTAGTTAATTAAAAACTATGATAAACTTTGATTTAAAAGTTGTTATTCTGAGAAAATGATTTTTATTATGAATATGAAACTATATCCAAACATTATGGTTAAACTCAAAGTGGAAGTATGTTTTCTAAAATGGTCATCTAGACGTCGTTCTTTCGACTGAAATGACTACCTTTACAAAAACGACTTGTAACTTATTTTTCCGACTATAAACCTATACTTTTTCTATTTATATTCATAAAATAGAGTTCAATATGAAATCATAGCAATTTGATTCACTCAAAACGGATTTAAAATGAAGAAGTTATGGGTAAAACAAGATTGGATAATTTTTCTCATTTTAGCTACGTGAAAATTGGTAACAAATCTATTCCAACCATAACTTAATCAACTTGTATTGTATATTATGTAATCTTGAGATACCATAGACACGTATACAATGTTTCGACCTATCATGTCGACACATCTATATATATTTCGGAACAACCATAGACACTCTATATGTGAATGTTGGAGTTAGCTATACAGGGTTGAGGTTGATTCCAAAATATATATAGTTTGAGTTGTGATCAATACTGAGATACGTATACACTGGGTCGTAGATTGATTCAAGATAATATTTATCGATTTATTTCTGTACATCTAACTGTGGACAACTAGTTGTAGGTTACTAACGAGGACAGCTGACTTAATAAACTTAAAACATCAAAATATATTAAAAGTGTTGTAAATATATTTTGAACATACTTTGATATATATGTATATATTGTTATAGGTTCGTGAATCAACCAGTGGCTAAGTCTTACTTCCCGACGAAGTAAAAATCTGTGAAAGTGAGTTATAGTCCCACTTTTAAAATCTAATATTTTTGGGATGAGAATACATGCAGGTTTTATAAATGATTTACAAAATAGACACAAGTACGTGAAACTACATTCTATGGTTGAATTATCGAAATCGAATATGCCCCTTTTTATTAAGTCTGGTAATCTAAGAATTAGGGAACAGACACCCTAATTGACGCGAATCCTAAAGATAGATCTATTGGGCCTAACAAACCCCATCCAAAGTACCGGATGCTTTAGTACTTCAAAATTTATATCATATCCGAAGGGTGTCCCGGAATGATGGGGATATTCTTATATATGCATCTTGTTAATGTCGGTTACCAGGTGTTCAGCATATGAATGATTTTTATCTCTATGTATGGGATGTGTATTGAAATATGAAATCTTGTGGTCTATTATTATGATTTGATATATATAGGTTAAACCTATAACTCACCAACATTTTTGTTGACGTTTTAAGCATGTTTATTCTGAGATGATTATTAAGAGCTTCCGCTGTCACATACTTAAATAAGGACGAGATTTGGAGTCCATGCTTGTATGATATTGTGTAAAAACTGCATTCAAGAAACTTATTTTGTTGTAACATATTAGTATTGTAAACCATTATGTAATGGTCGTGTGTAAACAGGATATTTTAGATTATCATTATTTGATAATCTACTTAAAGCTTTTTAAACCTTTATTGATGAAATAAAGGTTATGGTTTGTTTTAAAATGAATGCAGTCTTTGAAAAACGTCTCATATAGAGGTCAAAACCTCGCAACGAAATCAATTAATATGGAACGTTTTTAATCAATAAGAACGGGACATTTTAGTTGGTATCCGAGCGTTGGTCTTAGAGAACCAGAATTTTGCATTAGTGTGTCTTATCGAGTTTGTTAGGATGCATTAGTGAGTCTGGACTTCGACTGTGTTTACTTGAAAAAATGATTGCTTAACAAATTTTGTTGAAAACTATATATTTTTAACATGTGAATATTATGTGATATATTAATCTCTTAACGCGTTTGATATTATGTGATAGATGTCTACCTCTAGAACAAGTCCCATTGACTCACCTAATAATAATGAAGAGTCAAATGTAAATTGGAATGATTCGTGGACTGATTCACAAGTTCCCGAAGAGGAACCGGAAGAAGAATCGGAACCGGAAGAAGAATCGGAACCGGAAGAAGAATCAGAACCGGATGAAGAAATAGAACCGGTGGGGGAAATAATAAAACGGTTAAGTAAAAGAAAATCCTCAACCAACCGACCAAGGTTAATTATGGTCAATGGTGTTTCCGCCAAGGAAGCAAAATATTGGGAGGATTACCAATTCTCAGATGAATCGGATTCCGACGAGAATTCCGATGATGTTATAGAAATTACCCCAACTGAATTTAAGAAGGCAAAAGAAAATAATAAGGGAAAGGGCATAAAAATAGAGAAATCTAATTCCAACCCCGATGAACTTTATATGTATCGTCAACCCCCGAAGTCCTTAAGTTGTAACAATGACCCGGGAACCTCTAAACCACCAGGTTTTTCTAAACCAATGTGGAAAACGACGGCTCGTATTAGGAGAACATCATATATCCCTAGAAACTTGGCAAAACGAACCAAAACCGAAGAAGAAGAAACAAGCGAGTCGGAATAAGATAGTTGTATTCGTGTGGTGTAATATATGTAATATAGTGTGCTTATGCTTTATGATATATGTAAAAATTGCTTGTATTAATAAGTATTTTTTTTTATGAATCTAACTCTTGTCTATTTTACAGTATAAAAACACAAAATGGATAGACAACCCAATATTTTAAGAGACCTACCCGGAGACATGA
Source organism: Rutidosis leptorrhynchoides (assembly GCF_046630445.1). Classification (NCBI taxonomy): domain Eukaryota; kingdom Viridiplantae; phylum Streptophyta; class Magnoliopsida; order Asterales; family Asteraceae; genus Rutidosis; species Rutidosis leptorrhynchoides. Next base: position 381,587,900 of record NC_092336.1, on the reverse strand, counting down.
TTGATGAAATCTTGTCTAGAGTCGGTCAGAATCTTCGGCACAACTATTTAAGGCGAGATCAGTTTGTAAGACATTCGAAGAACGTTCCAAGAATGCCTTGGTTTATAAAAGGCTTTCGTTTGAAAGATGGGGGATATCACATTGGGAAATCCATAAGTTACGATGTGTTTACTTTGACGCATATATTGCGGGGAACCCAAATGCTATTTTACGCAATGGGTTAAGAAATTATTTTGACTCAATATATCCGAATATTGGACTTCGTGATTTAGAAAAAGCGGCTAACATGCAACATAAAGAAGCATGTTATGCTTACGGATTAGTAATGTTCGCTTCTCATCAAAGTGAGAACAAGAACATCGGGCTACAACTATTAAACAAAACGTTCCCACAAGTGACGGAGTCGGTAATTGGGGTAAGAAATGAGGTTTTTAGATTGTTACGGGACTATTGGACATTACATAACCCTCGTCCCTTTGACGACGTTACAACACGCTGTCTTATCAACGGCCATAACGGTTATGTTCCACAAGACCAAGGATGGGAAGTAATCCTAGTAAAACCAGAATGCATGACTTGTTTCTGGATGTATGAATTACGTGTCTTTATTGCCTTTGCTGAACGACTTGTGTACTAGCTAGAATTATCTTCACAACCATCTTGTATCAAATTTATTATGTGCTATATTTCATGCTATATGTAAAATAAGCGGTATTGTAAGTTTGTAAAATATTGTGTAAAAGTTTGAACACGAAATATTATTATAATCAGTTTTTCATATAGAATTGTAGTAGTTGAATTGTATATTAGCTAATAAGTATGAACTTAACGGGTAGGTACTACCCGAATTTAAACTTATAAAACGCTAATATGAAGAAAAAGCTTTTATAAATGAGTTCATATTATGCTACGAAATACTATTAACTACTCTTAATATTCTGTATGATTAACTTGTTCCATTTGACTATTTTGAAGGAAATGGCACCGACTACTCGACACACCGTGAATATGAATGAAGAGGAATTCCGTACTTTTCTAGCTTCAAACATAGCCGCAGTACAGGCTGCGCTACATACCAACAATAACCTTGGATCTAGCAGTACAGGAAATCGTGTAGGATGCGCCTACAAAGAATTCACTGCCTGCAAACCTTTGGAATTTGATAGAACCGAAGGACCGATCGGATTGAAACGGTGGACCGAGAAGGTCGAATCGGTGTTTGCCATAAGTAAGTGTACTGAAGAGGACAAAGTGAAGTACGCTACGCATACCTTCACAGGTTCTGCGTTAACATGGTGGAATACCTATCTAGAGCAAGTAGGACAAGACGATGCGTACGCACTACCGTGGTCAGCATTCAAGCACTTGATGAACGAGAAGTACCGTCCCAGAACCGAGGTCAATAAGCTCAAGACAGAACTTAGAGGGTTACGAACCCAAGGATTTGATATTACCACGTACGAAAGATGATTCACAGAATTGTGCCTATTGTGTCCGGGAGCATTCGAAGATGAGGAAGAGAAGATCGACGCGTTTGTGAAAGGATTACCGGAAAGAATCCAAGAAGATATAAGTTCACACGAGCCCGCCTCCATACAACAGGCATGTAGAATGGTTCACAAACTAGTGAACCAGATTGAAGAAAGAATTAAAGAACAGACTGCTGAAGAGGCCAATGTGAAGCAAGTCAAAAGAAAGTGGGAGGAAAACGGTGATAAGAATCACCAATACAACAACAACAGCAATTACAACAATAATCGTAACAATTATCCCAACAATCGCAACATCAATCGCAACTACAACAAACGGCCCAACAACAACAACAACAACAACAACAACAGCAACTACAACAATCATCCCAATAACAATAATAACCGCAACAACAACAACAACAATCAGAAGCAGCTATGCCAAAGGTGTGAAAAGTATCACTCGGGGTTCTGCACCAAATTTTGCAACAAGTGTAAAAGAAATGGTCATAGCGCGGCGAAGTGTGAGGTCTACGGACCAGGGGTTAATAGAACGAAAGGAACAAATGGTGTCAGAACGAGTAATGGCGGAGCAAGTAGTGTCGGAGCAAGTTATGCCAATGTAGTTTGTTATAAATGTGGAAAATCGGGCCACATTATTAGAAATTGCCCGAACCAGGAGAACACGAATGGACAAGGCCGCGGAAGAGTTTTCAATATTAATGCGGCAGAGGCACAGGAAGACCCGGAGCTTGTTACGGGTACGTTTCTTATTGACAATAAATCTGCTTACGTTTTTTTTGATTCGGGTGCGGATAGAAGCTATATGAGTAGAGATTTTTGTGCTAAATTAAGTTGTCCATTGACGCCTTTAGATAGTAAATTTTTACTCGAATTAGCAAATGGTAAATTAATTTCAGCAGATAATATATGTCGGAATCGAGAAATTAAACTGGTTAGCGAAACATTTAAGATAGATTTGATACAAGTAGAGTTAGGGAGTTTTGATGTGATAATCGGTATGGACTGGTTGAAAGAAGTGAAAGCAGAGATCGTTTGTTACAAAAATGCAATTCGCATTATACGAGAAAAAGGAAAACCCTTAATGGTGTACGGAGAAAAGGGCAACACGAAGCTACATCTTATTAGTAATTTGAAGGCACAAAAACTAATAAGAAAAGGTTGCTATGCTGTTCTAGCACACGTCGAGAAAGTACAAACTGAAGAAAAGAGCATCAATGATGTTTCCATTGCAAAAGAATTTCCCGATGTATTTCCGAAAGAATTACCGGGATTACCCCCACATCGATCCGTTGAATTTCAAATAGATCTTGTACCAGGAGCTGCACCAATAGCTCGTGCTCCTTACAGACTCGCACCCAGCGAGATGAAAGAACTGCAAAGCCAATTACAAGAACTTTTAGAGCGTGGTTTCTTTCGACCAAGCACATCACCGTGGGGAGCTCCTGTTTTGTTTGTCAAGAAGAAAGATGGTACATTCAGGTTGTGTATCGACTACCGAGAGTTGAACAAACTTACCATCAAGAACCGCTACCCACTACCGAGAATCAATGACTTATTTGATCAACTACAAGGCTCGTCTGTTTATTCAAAGATTGACTTACGTTCCGGGTATCATAAAATGCGGGTGAAAGAAGATGATATTCCAAAGACTGCTTTCAGAACACGTTACGGTCATTACGAGTTTATGGTCATGCCGTTTGGTTTAACTAATGCACCAGCTGTGTTCATGGACCTTATGAACTGAGTGTGTGGACCATACCTTGACAAGTTTGTCATTGTTTTCATTGATGACATACTTATTTACTCAAAGAATGACCAAGAACACGGTGAACATTTGAGAAAGGTGTTAGAAGTATTGAGGAAGGAAGAATTGTACGCTAAGTTTTCAAAGTGTGCATTTTGGTTGGAAGAAGTTCAATTACTCGGTCACATAGTGAACAAAGAAGGTATTAAGGTGGATCCGACAAAGATAGAAACTGTTGAAAAGTGGGAAACCCCGAAAACTCCAAAACACATACGCCAATTTTTAGGACTAGCTGGTTACTACAGAAGGTTCATCCAAGACTTTTCCAGAATAGCAAAACCCTTGACTGCATTAACGCATAAAGGGAAGAAATTTGAATGGAATGATGAACAAGAGAAAGCGTTTCAGTTATTGAATAAAAAGCTAACTACAGCACCTATATTGTCATTGCCTGAAGGGAATGATGATTTTGTGATTTATTGTGATGCATCAAAGCAAGGTCTCGGTTGTGTATTAATGCAACGAAAGAAGGTGATTGCTTATACGTCTAGACAATTGAAGATTGACGAACAAAATTATACGACGCATGATTTGGAATTAGGCGCGGTTGTTTTTGCATTAAAGACTTGGAGGCACTACTTATATGGGGTCAAAAGTATTATATATACCGACCACAAAAGTCTTCAACACATATTTAATCAGAAACAACTGAATATGAGGCAGCGTAGGTGGATTGAATTATTGAGTGATTACGACTTTGAGATTCGTTACCACCCGGGGAAGGCAAATGTGGTAGCCGATGCCTTGAGCAGGAAGGACAGAGAACCCATTCGAGTAAAATCTATGAATATAATGATTCATAATAACCTTACTACTCAAATAAAGGAGGCGCAACAAGGAGTTTTAAAAGAGGGAAATTTAAAGGATGAAATACCCAAAGGATCGGAAAAGCATCTTAATATTCGGGAAGACAGAACCCGGTATAGGGCTGAAAGGATTTGGGTACTAAAATTTGGAGATATGAGAGAAATGGTACTTAGAGAAGCTCATAAAACCAGATACTCAATACATCCTGGAACGGAGAAGATGTACAAGGATCTCAAGAAACATTTTTGGTGGCCGGGTATGAAAGCCGATGTTGCTAAATACGTAGGAGAATGTTTGACGTGTTCTAAGGTCAAAGCTGAGCATCAGAAACCATCAGGTCTACTTCAACAACCCGAAATCCCGGAATGGAAATGGGAAAACATTACCATGGATTTCATCACTAAATTGCCAAGGACTGCAAGTGGTTTTGATACTATTTGGGTAATAGTTGATTGTCTCACCAAATCAGCACACTTCCTGCCAATAAGAGAAGATGACAAGATGGAGAAGTTAGCACGACTGTATTTGAAGGAAGTCGTCTCCAGACATGGAATACCAATCTCTATTATCTCTGATAGGGATGGCAGATTTATTTCAAGATTCTGGCAGACATTACAGCAAGCATTAGGAACTCGTCTAGACATGAGTACTGCCTATCATCCACAAACTTATGGGCAGAGCGAAAGGATGATACAAATGCTTGAAGACATGCTACGAGCATGTGTTATTGATTTCGAAAACAGTTGGGATCGACATCTACCGTTAGCAGAATTTTCCTACAACAACAGCTACCATTCAAGCATTGAGATGGCGCCATTTGAAACACTTTATGGTAGAAAGTGCAGGTCTCCGATTTGTTGGAGTGAATTGGGGGATAGACAGATTACGGGTCCGGAGATTATACAAGAAACTACCTAGAAGATCATCCAAATTCAACAACGGTTGAAAACCGCCCAAAGTCGACAAAAGAGCTACGCTGACATTAAAAGAAAAGATATAGAATTTGAAATTGGAGAGATGGTCATGCTTAAAGTTGCACCTTGGAAAGGCGTTGTTCGATTTGGTAAACGAGGGAAATTAAATCCAAGGTATATTGGACCATTCAAGATTATTGATCGTGTCGGACCAGTAGCTTACCGACTTGAGTTACCTCAACAACTCGTGGCTGTACATAACACTTTCCACGTCTCGAATTTGAAGAAATGTTTTGCTAAAGAAGATCTCACTATTCCGTTAGATGAAATCCAAATCAACGAAAAACTTCAATTCATCGAAGAACCCGTCGAAATAATGGACCGTGAGGTTAAAAGACTTAAGCAAAACAAGATACCAATTGTTAAGGTTCGATGGAATGCTCGTAGAGGACCCGAGTTCACCTGGGAGCGTGAAGATCAGATGAAGAAGAAATACCCGCATCTATTTCCCGAAGATTCGTCAACACCTTCAACAGCTTAAAATTTCGGGACGAAATTTATTTAACGGGTAGGTACTGTAGTGACCCGAACTTTTCCATGTTTATATATATTAATTGAGATTTATATTTACATGATTAAATGTTTCCAACATGTTAAGCAATCAAATTTGTTAAGACTTGATTAATTGAAATATCTTTCATATAGACAATTGACCACCCAAGTTGACCGGTGATTCACGAACGTTAAAACTTGTAAAAACTATATGATGACATATATATGGATATATATATAGTTAACATGATACTATGATAAGTAAACATATCATTAAGTATATTAACAATGAACTACATATGTAAAAACAAGACTACTAACTTAATGATTTTTTAAAAAGAGACATATATGTAACGATTATCGTTGTAAAGACATTTAATGTATATATATCATATTAAGATATATTCATACATGATAATATCATGATAATATAATAATTTAAAATCTCATTTGATATTATAAACATTGGGTTAACAACATTTAACAAGATCGTTAACCTAAAGGTTTCAAAACAACACTTACATGTAACGACTAACGATGACTTAACGACTCAGTTAAAATGTATATACATGTAGTGTTTTAATATGTATTTATACACTTTTGAAAGACTTCAATACACCTATCAAAATACTTCTACTTAACAAAAATGCTTACAATTACATCCTCGTTCAGTTTCATCAACAATTCTACTCGTATGCACCCGTATTCGTACTCGTACAATACACAGCTTTTAGATGTATATACTATTGGTATATACACTCCAATGATCAGCTCTTAGCAGCCCATGTGAGTCATCTAACACATGTGGAAACCATCATTTGGCAACTAGCATGAAATATCTCATAAAATTACAAAAATATGAGTAATCATTCATGACTTATTTACATGAAAACAAAATTACATATCCTTTATATCTAATCCATACACCAACGACCAAAAACACCTACAAACACTTTCATTCTTCAATTTTCTTCATCTAATTGATCTCTCTCAAGTTCTATCTTCAAGTTCTAAGTGTTCTTCTTATATTCTACAAGTTATAGTTACATAAAATCAAGAATACTTTCAAGTTTGCTAGCTCACTTCCAATCTTGTAAGGTGATCATCCAACCTCAAGAAATCTTTGTTTCTTACAGTAGGTTATCATTCTAATACAAGGTAATAATCATATTCAAACTTTGGTTCAATTTCTATAACTATAACAATCTTATTTCAAGTGATGATCTTACTTGAACTTGTTTTCGTGTCATGATTCTGCTTCAAGAACTTCGAGCCATCCAAGGATCCATTGAAGCTAGATCCATTTTTCTCTTTTCCAGTAGGTTTATCCAAGGAAATTAAGGTAGTAATGATGTTCATAACATCATTCGATTCATACATATAAAGCTATCTTATTCGAAGGTTTAAACTTGTAATCACTAGAACATAGTTTAGTTAATTCTAAACTTGTTCGCAAACAAAAGTTAATCCTTCTAACTTGACTTTTAAAATCAACTAAACACATGTTCTATATCTATATGATATGCTAACTTAATGATTTAAAACCTGGAAACACGAAAAACACCGTAAAACCGGATTTACGCCGTCGTAGTAACACCGCGGGCTGTTTTGGGTTAGTTAATTAAAAACTATGATAAACTTTGTTTTAAAAGTTGTTATTCTGAGAAAATGATTTTTATTATGAACATGAAACTATATCCAAAAATTATGGTTAAACTCAAAGTGGAAGTATGTTTTCTAAAATGGTCATCTAGACGTCGTTCTTTCGACTGAAATGACTACCTTTACAAAAACGACTTGTAACTTATTTTTCCGACTATAAACCTATACTTTTTCTGTTTAGATTCATAAAATAGAGTTCAATATGAAACCATAGAAATTTGATTCACTCAAAACGGATTTAAAATGAAGAAGTTATGGGTAAAACAAGATTGGATAATTTTTCTCATTTTAGCTACGTGAAAATTGGTAACAAATCTATTCCAACCATAACTTAATCAACTTGTATTGTATATTATGTAATCTTGAGATACCATAGACACGTATACAATGTTTCGACCTATCATGTCGACACATCTATATATATTTCGGAACAACCATAGACACTCTATATGTGAATGTTGGAGTTAGCTATACAGGGTTGAGGTTGATTCCAAAATATATATAGTTTGAGTTGTGATCAATACTGAGATACGTATACACTGGGTCGTGGATTGATTCAAGATAATATTTATCGATTTATTTCTGTACATCTAACTGTGGACAACTAGTTGTAGGTTACTAACGAGGACAGCTGACTTAATAAACTTAAAACATCAAAATATATTAAAAGTGTTGTAAATATATTTTGAACATACTTTGATATATATGTATATATTGTTATAGGTTCGTGAATCAACCAGTGGCCAAGTCTTACTTCCCGACGAAGTAAAAATCTGTGAAAGTGAGTTATAGTCCCACTTTTAAAATCTAATATTTTTGGGATGAGAATACATGCAGGTTTTATAAATGATTTACAAAATAGACACAAGTATGTGAAACTACATTCTATGGTTGAATTATCGAAATCAAATATGCCCCTTTTTATTAAGTCTGGTAATCTAAGAATTAGGGAACAGACACCCTAATTGACGCGAATCCTAAAGATAGATCTATTGGGCCTAACAAACCCCATCCAAAGTACCGGATGCTTTAGTACTTCGAAATTTATATCATATCCGAAGGGTGTCCCGGAATGATGGGGATATTCTTATATATGCATCTTGTTAATGTCGGTTACCAGGTGTTCACCATATAAATGATTTTTATCTCTATGTATGGGATGTGTATTGAAATATGAAATCTTGTGGTCTATTATTATGATTTGATATATATAGGTTAAACCTATAACTCACCAACATTTTTGTTGACATTTTAAGCATGTTTATTCTCAGGTGATTATTAAGAGCTTCCGCTGTCACATACTTAAATAAGGACGAGATTTGGAGTCCATCCTTGTATGATATTGTGTAAAAACTGCATTCAAGAAACTTATTTTGTTGTAACATATTAGTATTGTAAACCATTATGTAATGGTCGTGTGTAAACAGGATATTTTAGATTATCATTATTTGATAATCTACGTAAAGCTTTTTAAACCAAATAAAGGTTATGGTTTGTTTTAAAATGAATGCAGTCTTTGAAAAACGTCTCATATAGAGGTTAAAACCTCGCAACGAAATCAATTAATATGGAACGTTTTTAATCAATAAGAACGGGACATTTCATGTTGGGTAAAAGTTTGGGGTATTATCTCTTGAGGTTTCATAGTTTTGAGGCTCCATTCACCATCATCTTTCTAGTTACTGCTGATTAGAATTTTGGGTGCAAATAAAAGGGTTTTAAGCTTGGTTAATTAGCTAGTTAAGTGTCTAAATCTTAACTAACTTAAAGGGTGGTGTTGGTTCATCAAAGGATTAGGGTATTGCACACTTGAGGGTTCATTTTGAAGCTCCATTCTTCAACATCTTCATCATCACTTACAAGCTTGGAGTAGGTATAAACTCTTTACTTGCTTGTAGTTTGTAAGCATACTTCATAACTTGATCCTAATTGGGATTTAACTTTAATTGGTTAAAGATTAACAAGTTTAAATGGTAATAACAACATGCTTCCGCTTTAATTTGATTCTTAAAAGGTTTTATATATCATGAAACTTGTTAAATCCCAACAATATATACATTTAAATGTCGTTACAACGATAATCGTTACATATATATCTCGTTTCGAAATCCTTAAGTTAGTAGTCTTGTTTTTACATATGTAGTTCATTGTTAACATACTTAATGATATACATAATTATCATTTTATCATGTTAAATATAATGTAACAATATCTTAATGTGATACATATGTATTTAATAAGACGTTGTAATCACGATAATCGTTATATATATCGTTTCGAGTTTCTTAACTTAGTAGTCTTATTTTTATGTATATAACTCATTGTTAATATACTTATGGAGATACTTACTTATCATAATCTCATGTTAACTATATGTATTTCCATATATATATCGTCATGTCATTTTTACAAGTTTTAACGTTCGTGAATCGCCGGTCAACTTGGGTGGTCAATTGTCTACATGAAACTCATTTCAAATAATCAATTCTTAACAAGTTTGATTGCTTAACATGTTGGAAACACTTAATCATGTAAATATCAATTTCATTTAATATATATAAACATGGAAAAGTTCGGGTCACTACAGTACCTACCCGTTAAATAAATTTCATCCCGAAATTTTAAGCAGTTGGAGGTGTTGTCGTATCTTCTGGAAATAAGTGCAGGTATTTCTTTTTCATCTGATCTTCTCGTTCCCAGGTGAACTCGGGTCCTCTACGAGCATTCCATCGAACCTTAATAATTGGTATCTTGTTTTGCTTAAGTCTTTTAACCTCACGATCCATTATTTTGACGGGTTCTTCGATGAATTGAAGTTTTTCATTGATTTGAATTTCGTCTAACGAAATAGTGAGATCTTCTTTAGCAAAACATTTCTTCAAATTTGAGACGTGGAAAGTGTTATGTACAGCCGTGAGTTGTTGATGTAACTCAAGTCGATAAGCTACTGGTCTGACACGATCAATAATCTTGAATGCTCCAATATACCTTGGATTTAATTTGACTCGTTTAACAAATCGAACAACGCCTTTACAAGGTGCAACTTTAAGCATGACCATCTCTCCAATTTCAAATTCTATATCTGTTCTTTTAATGTCGGCGTAGCTCTTTTGTCGACTTTGGGCGGTTTTCAACCGTTGTTGAATTTGGATGATCTTCTCGGTAGTTTCTTGTATTATCTTCGGACCTGTAATCTGTCTATCCCCCACTTCACTCCAACAAATCGGAGACCTGCACTTTATACCATAAAGTGCTTCAAACGGCGCCATCTCAATGCTTGAATTGTAGCTGTTGTTGTAGGAAAATTCTGCTAACGGTATATGTCGATCCCAACTGTTTCCAAAATCAATAACACATGCTCGTAGCATGTCTTTAAGCGTTTGTATCGTCCTTTCTCTCTGCCCATCAGTTTGTGGATGATAGGCAGTACTCATGTCTAGACGAGTTCCTAATGCTTGCTGTAATGTCTGCCAGAATCGTGAAATTAATCTTCCATCCCTATCAAAGATAATAGAGATTGGTATTCCATGTCTGGAGACGACTTCTTTCAAATACAGTCGTGCTAACTTCTCCATCTTGTCATCTTCTCTTATTGGCAGGAAGTGTGCTGATTTGGTGAGACGATCAACTATTACCCAAATAGTATCAAAACCACTTGCAGTCCTTGGCAATTTAGTGATGAAATCCATGGTAATATTTTCCCATTTCCATTCCGTGATTTCGGGTTGTTGAAGTAGACCTGATGGTTTCTGATGCTCAGCTTTGACCTTAGAACACGTCAAACATTCTCCTACATATTTAGAAACGTCGGCTTTCATACCTGGCCACCAAAAATGTTTCTTGAGATCCTTGTACATCTTCCCCGTTTCAGGATGTATTGAGTATCTGGTTTTATGAGCTTCTCTAAGTACCATTTCTCTCATATCTCTAAATTTTGGTACCCAAATTCTTTCAGCCCTATACCGGGTTCCGTCTTCCCGAATATTAAGATGTTTCTCCGATCCTTTAGGTATTTTATCCTTTAAGTTTCCCTCTTTTAAAACTCCTTGGTGCGCCTCCTTTATTTGAGTAGTAAGGTTAGTGTGAATAATTATATTCATAGATTTTACACGAATGGGTTCTCTGTTCTTTCTGCTCAAGGCGTCGGCTACCATATTTGCCTTCCGTAGGTGGTAACGAATCTCAAAGTCATAATCATTCAACAATTCAATCCACCTGCGCTGCCTCATGTTCAATTGTTTCTGATTAATTATGTGTTGAAGACTTTTGTGGTCGGTATATATAATACTTTTGACCCCATATAAGTAGTGCCTCCAAGTCTTTAATGCAAAAACAACCGCGCCTAATTCCAAATCATGTGTCGTATAATTCTGTTCGTGAATCTTCAATTGTCTAGAAGCATAAGTAATTACTTTCGTTCGTTGCATTAATACACAACCGAGACCTTGCTTTGAGGCGTCACAATATATCACAAAATCATCGTTCCCTTAAGGTAATGACAATATAGGTGCAGTAGTTAACTTTTTCTTCAACAATTGAAACGCTTTTTCTTGTTCATCCTTCCATTCAAATTTCCTCCCTTTATGCGCTAATGCAGTTAAGGGTTTTGCTATTCTGGAAAAGTCTTGGATGAACCTTCTGTAGTAACCAGCTAGTCCTAAAAACTGGAGTATGTGTTTCGGAGTTTTCCCACTTTTCAACGGTTTCAATCTTTGCTGGATCTACCTGAATACCTTCTTTGTTCACTATGTGACCGAGGAATTGAACTTCTTCCAACCAAAATGCACACTTTGAAAACTTAGCGTACAGTTTTTCCTTTCTTAACAACTCTAGCACTTTTCTCAAATGTTCTTCGTGCTCTTGGTCATTCTTTGAGTAAATAAGTATGTCATCGATGAAAACAATGACAAACTTGTCAAGATATGGCCCACACACTCGGTTCATGAGGTCCATGAATACAGCTGGTGCATTAGTCAATCCAAACGGCATAACCATAAACTTGTAATGACTGTAACTTGTTCTAAAAGCAGTCTTCGGAATATCATCCTCTTTCACCCGCATTTGGTGATATCCAGAACGTAAATCGATCTTCGAATAAACCGATGAGCCTTGTAGCTGATCAAATAAGTCGTTGATTCTCGGTAATGGGTAACGGTTCTTGATGGTAAGTTTGTTCAACTCTCGGTAGTCGATACACAACCTGAATGTACCATCTTTCTTCTTGACAAACAGAATAGGAGCTCCCCATAGTGATGTACTTGGTCGAATGAAACCACGCTCTAAAAGTTCCTGTAGCTGACTTTGTAATTCTTTCATTTCGCTGGGTGCGAGTCTGTATGGAGCACGAGCGATTGGTGCAGCTCCTGGTACAAGGTCTATTTGAAATTCAACGGATCGATGTGGGGGTAATCCCGGTAATTTTTTCGGAAATACATCGGGAAATTCTTTTGCGACGGGAACATCACTGATGTTCTTTTCTTCAGGTTTAACTTCCTCGATGTATGCTAGAATGATGTAACAACCTTTTCTTATTAGTTTTTGAGGCTTCAAACTACTAATAAGATTTAATTTTGCGTTGTTCTTTTCTCCGTACACCATTAAAGGTTTTCTTTTTTCACGCATAATGCGAATCGCATTTTTGTAACAAACGACCTCTGCTCTCACCTTTTTCAACCAGTTCATGCCAATTATTACATCAAAACTTCCTAACTCGACTGGTATTAAATCAATTTTAAACGTTTCATCCCCCAGTTTAATTTCTCTCTCCCGACATATATTATCTGCTGAAATTAATTTACCGTTTGCTAATTCGAGTAAAAATTTACTATCCAAAGGCGTCAATGGGCAACTTAATTTAGCACAAAATTCTCTACTCATATAGCTTCTATCCACACCCGAATCAAATAAAACATAAGCAGATTTATCGTCAATAAGAAACGTACCCGTAACAAGCTCCTTGTCTTCCTGTGCTTCTGCTGCATTAATATTGAAAACTCTTCCACGGCCCTGCCCATTAGTATTCCCCTGATTCGGGAAATTTCTAATAATGTGGCCCTGTTTTCCACATTTATAACAAACAACGTTGGTATTACTTGCTCCGGCACTATTCGTTTCGGCATTACTTGTTCCAACATTATTTGTTCCTTTAGTTCTATTAAACTTTGGTCTGTAGACCTCACACTTTGTCGTGCTATGACAATTTCTTTTACACCTGTTGCAAAATGTCGTGCAAAACCCCTGATGATTTTCTTCACACCTATGACATGGCTGTTTTTGGTTTTTGTTGCCATTGTTGTTATTGAGGTTGTTGTTAGGATTGTTATTATTGTTGAAACGGTTGTTGTAGTTATTGTTGTTGTTGTTGGGATGTTTGTTGTAGTTATTGTTAGGATTGCGGTTATTGTTGCGATTGTTGTTGCGGTTGTTGGGATAGTTGTTGCGATTGTTGTAATTTTTGTTGTTGTTGTACTGGTGACTCTTGTCACCGTTTTCCTCCCACTTCCTCTTGAGTTGTTTCGTGTTAGCTTCTTCAGCCGCCTGCTCTTTAATTCTTCCCTCAATCTGATTTATGAGTTTATGAGCCATTCGACTTGCCTTCTGTATAGAAGCGGGCTCGTGTGAACTTACATCTTCTTGAATCCTTACTGGTAACCCTTTTACAAACGCGTCGATCTTCTCTTCTTCATCTTCGAATGCTCCCGGACACAATAGGCACAACTCTGTGAATCATCGTTCATATGTGGTAACGTCGAACCCTTGTGTTCGTAACTCTCTAAGTTCTGCCTTGAGTTTATTAACTTCATTTCTAGGACGGTACTGCTCGTTAATCAATTACTTGAATGCCGACCATGGTAGTGCGTAAGCAGCATTTTGTCCCACCTGTTCAAGATAGGTGTTCCACCACGTTAACGCAGTACCTGTGAAGGTATACGTAGCGTACTTAACTTTGTCCTCTTCAGTACACTTACTTATGGCAAACACCGATTCGACTTTCTCGGTCCACCGTTTCAATCCAATTGGTCCTTTGGTTCCATCAAATTCCAAAGGTTTGCAGGCAGTGAATTCTTTGTAGGTGCATCCTACACAATTTCTTGCACCGTTAGCTGCATTGCTAGATTCAGAGTTATTGTTGGTATGTAGCGCAGCCTGTACTGCAGCTATGTTTGCAGCAAGAAAAGTACGAAATTCCTCTTCGCTCATATTCATGGTTTGTCGAGTAGTCGGTGCCATTTCCTTCAAAATAGCCAACTGAATCGAGTTAATCATACAGAATATTAAGAGTAGTCAATAGTATTTCATAGCATAATATGAACTTATTATAAAAGCTTTTTCTTCATATTAGCATTTTATAAGTTTAAATTCGGGTACTACCTACCTGTTAAGTTCATACTTAGTAGCTAATATACAAATCAACTACTACAATTCCATATGAAAAACTGATTATAATAATATATCACATACAAATATTCTTCAAACTTACAACTTCGCTATATCACATATAACATGAAATATATTACACTTTGATACATGACAATTTTGAAGATAAATCTTGTTAATACGCAAGTTGTTCAGCAAAGGAAATAAAGACACGTAATTCATAAGTCCAGAAACAAGTCATGCATTCTAGTTTTACTAAGATGACTTCCCATCCTTGGTCTTGTGAAAAATAACCGTTATGACCATTGGCTAGGCAGCATGTTGTAATGTCGTCAAAAGGACGAGGGTTTCGTAATGTCCAACAGCCCCGTAATAATCTAAAAACCTTGTTTCTCACCCCAACTACTGAATCCGTCACTTGTGGAAAGGTTTTATTTAAAAGTTGTAACCCGATATTCTTTTTCTCACTTTGGTAAGAAGCGAACATCACTAACCCGTAAGTATAACATGCTTCTTTAAGTTGCATGTTAGAAGCTCTTTCTAACTCGCGAAATCCTATGTTAGGATATGTTGAGTCAAAATAGGTTCTTAACCCGTAGCGTAAAATTGCATTTGGGTTCCCCGCATTTAATGCTTTAAAGAAAACACAGCGTAACTTACGGTCTCCCCAATGTGATATACCCCACCTATCAAAGGAAAGCCTTTTATAAACTAAGGCATTTCTGGAAAGTCTTTCAAATGTTTGACAAGTTAATTTCGCCATAACTAAATGTGCTGATGAACTCTGACCGACTCTAGACAAGATTTCCTCAATCATATCCTCTGGTAGGTCTTCTAAAATATTCGGTTGTCTACCCTTAACGTCCATTTTATTTTTATACTGTAAAATAGACAAGGATTAGATTCATAAAAGATAATTAACAAACAATACAAGCAATTTTTACATAGAACATAAAAGTATAAGCACACTATAATACATATAATACACAACATGATTACAACTCCCTAATCTGAATCACTGGTTTCTTCTTCTTCTTCGGACTTAGTTCGCTTTCCTAATTTTCCAGGGATATATGGTGTTCCTCTAATACGAGGCATCGTTTTCCACAATGGTTTAGAAAAACCTGGTGGTATAGAGGTTCCCGGGTTATTGTTATACTTTAGGAAATACGGATGTTGCCGATACATATAAAGCTCATCGGGGTTTGAATCGGGTTTCTTTATTTTTATACTTTTTCCCTTATTATTTTCTTTTGCTATATTAAATTGGGTCGAGGTGATTTCTATAACATCATCGGAATCCTCATCGGGATCCGATTCATCGAAAAATTGGTAATCTTCCCAATATTTTGCTTCCTCGGCAGAAACACCATTGACCATTTTTAACTTTGGTCCGTTGGTTGAGGATTTTCTTTTATTTAAACGATTTACTGTAGGTATCACTATTTCTTCCTCCGGAACCTCTTCTTCTTTTGGTTCCTCCTCTTCCGATTCATCCTCTTCTGGTTCCTCTTCTTCCGGTTCCTCCTCTTCCGGTTCCTCTTCGGGAATTTGTGAATCTTCCCAAAATATATTCGACTCTTCATTATTATTAGGTGAATCAATGGGATTTGTACTAGAGGTAGACATCTATCACATTATATCAAACACATTAAGAGGTTAATATATCACATAATATTTACATGTTAATAATATATAGTTTCCAACAAAAGTGTTAAGCAATCGTTTTTAAAGAAAACACGGTCGAAGTCCAGACTCACTAATGTATCCTAACAAACTTGATAAGACACACTAATGCAAATTTATGGTTCTCTAAGACCAACGCTCGGATACCAACTGAAATGTCCCGTTCATATTGATTATAAACGTTCCATATTAATTGATTTCGTCGCGAGGTTTTGACCTCTATATGAGACGTTTTTCAAAGACTGCATTCATTTTTAAAACATGCATAACCTTTATTTTATCGATAAAGGTTTAAAAAGCATTACGTAGATTATCAAATAATGATAATCTAAAATATACTGTTTACACACGACCATTACATAATGGTTTACAATAAGAATAAGAATATATTACATCAAAAATAAGTTTCTTGAATGCAGTTTTTACACAATATCATACAAGCATGGACTCCAAATCTTGTCCTTATTTTAGTATGCAACAGCGAAAGCTCTTAATAGTTACCTGAGAATAAACATGCTTAAAACGTCAACAAAAATGTTGGTGATTTATAGGTTTAACCTATATATTTATCAAATCATAATAATAGACCACAAGATTTCATATTTCAATACATCCCATACATAGAGATAAAAATCATTCATATGGTGAACACCTGGTAACCGACATTAACAAGATGCATATAAGAATATCCCCTATCATTCCGGGAAATCCTTCGGACATGATATAAATGAATTCGAAGTACTAAAGCATCCGGTACTTTGGATGGGGTTCGTTAGGCCCAATAGATCTATCTTTAGGATTCGCGTCAATTAGTAGATCGGTTTACTAATTCTTAGGTTACCAAGCAAAAGGGGCATATTCAGCTTAAATCATTCAACCATATAATGTAGTTTCATTTACTTGTGTCTATTTCGTAAAACATTTATAAAACTGCATGTATTCTCATCCCAAAATATTAGATTTTAAAAGTGGGACTATAACTCACTTTCACAGATTTTTACTTCGTCGGGAAGTAAGACTTGGCCACTGGTCGATTCATGAACCTATACAAATATGTACATATATATCAAAGTATGCTCAAAATATATTTACAACATTTTTTAATACGTTATAATGTTTTAAGCTTATTAAGTCAAATGTCCTCGTTAATAACCTACAACTAGTTGTCCATAGTTAGATGTACAGAAATAAATATAAATTATCTTGGATCAATCCACGACCCAGTGTATACAAGCCTCAGGCTAGATCACAACTCAAACTATATATATTATTTTGGAATCAACCTCAACCCTGTATAGCTAACTCCAACATTACTGCATATAGAGTGTCTACGGTTGTTCCAAAATATATTATATAGATGGGTCGATATGATATGTCAAAACATTGTATACGTGTCTATGGTATATCAAGATTACATAATATATATTAGAATACATGAATAATACAATAGAAGTTTGTTAAGTTATGATTTGTATAGAATTGTTACAATATTTCCCGTAGCTACAATAATCAAAAAAATACCCAATCTTGTTTTACCCATAACTTCTTCGTTTTAAATCCGTTTTGAGTGAATCAAATGGCTATGGTTTAATATTGAACTCTATTATATGAATATATACATAAAAAGTATAGGTTTATGGTCGGAAATATAAGTTACAAGTCATTTTTGTAAGAGGTAGTCATTTCAGTCGAAAGAACGACGTCTTGATGACCATTTTGAAAAACATACTTCCACTTTGAGTTTAACCATGATTTTTGGATATAATTTCATGTTCATAAGAAAAATCATTTTTACAGAAGAACAAATTTTAAATCAAAGTTTATCATAGTTTTTAATTATCAAACCCAAAACAGCCCGCGGTGTTACTACGACGGCGTATGTCCAGTTTTACGGTGTTTTTCGTGTTTCCAGGTTTTAAATCATTAAGTTAGCATATCATATAGATATATAACATGTGTTTAGTTGATTTTAAAAGTCAAGTTAGAAGGATTAACTTTATTTGCGAACAAGTTTAGAATTAACTAAACTATGTTCTAGTGATTACAAGTTTAAATCTTCGAATAAGATAGTTTTATATGTATGAATCGAATGATGTTATGAAAATCATTACTACCTTAAGTTTAGTAGGTAAACCTACTGGAAGTGACAAGAAATGATATAGCTTCAAAGGATCTTGGATGGCTTGAAAGTTCTTGAAGTAGGATCATAACACAAAAACAAGTTCAAGTAAGATTTTTACTCTAATTAAGAAAGTTTATAGTTATAGAAATTGAATCAAAGTTTGAATATGATTATTACCTTGAATAAGAAAGATAGCCTACTGTAAATAACAAAGGTTTCTTGATCTTAGATGATTACTTGGAATGGATTAGAAAGCTTGGATGTAAACTAGTAAACTTGAAGGGATTTTCGAAATGTTCTTGAAGTGTTCTTCCTAAGATGATTATAGCTTGATTCTTGAAGTAATTTTTGATTAAGATGATGATTAGCTACTGGAAAAATTCGTTCATAAGTGTGTGTGTGTGTGTGTGTGTGTGTGTGTGTGTTGAGAGAGAATTAGAAAGAGAATTGGAAGTGAAATGGAGTGAATGATGAGTGGTAAGTGGTGAGTGGTGAGTGGGGTTAAAAGGAGTTCTAGTTAGTTGACTAGTTCATGGTAGAAGTTAAAATTGATTAGTCATACATGACATAATCAAGAGTGGAATCCCATGCTAGTTCCTATTGGTATATACCTACAGTAAGTACGTCTAGAAGCTGTGTATAATATAGGTATGAATACGACTAGAATTCTTGATGAAAAAAGAATGGGAATGTAATTGTACCCATTTTCGTTAAGTATTAGTGTTTTGATATATGTCTTGAAGTCTTCCAAAAGTATATTAATACATCTAAATACACTACATGTATATACATTTTAACTGAGTCGTTACATCATCGTTAGTCGTTACATGTAAGTGTTGTTTTGAAACCTTTAAGTTAACGATCTTATTTAATGTTGTTAACCCATTGTTTATTATATCTAATGAGATGTTAAATTATTATATTATCATGATATTATGATATATTAATATATCTTAATATGATATATATACATTTAAATGTCGTTACAACGATAATCGTTACATATATGTCTCGTTTCGAAATCCTTAAGTTAGCAGTCTTGTTTTTACATATGTAGTTCATTGTTAACATACTTAATGATATATATAATTATCATTTTATCATGTTAAATATAATGTAACAATATCTTAATGTGATACATATGTATTTAGTAAGACGTTGTAATAACGATAATCGTTATATATATCGTTTCGAGTTTCTTAACTTAGTAGTCTCATTTTTATGTATATAACTCATTGTTAATCTACTTATGGAGATACTTACTTATCATAATCTCATGTTAACTATATGTATATCCATATATATATCGTCATGTCGTTTTTACTAGTTTTAACGTTCGTGAATCGCCGGTCAACTTGGGTGGTCAATTGTCTACATGAAACTCATTTCAAATAATCAATTCTTAACAAGTTTGATTGCTTAACATGTTGGAAACATTTAATTATGTAAAAATCAATTTCATTTAATATATATAAACATGGAAAAGTTCGGGTCACTACAATTGACAAGGTTGACAAGGAAGAACGTGAAATTTAATTGGGAGAACGAGCAAGAAATTGCTTTTCAATTGTTAAAAGAAAAATTGTGTCAAGCTTCGATCTTAGTGTTACCGGAAGGTGTAGAAGATTTGACGGTGTATTGTGATGCATCATTAAATGGGCTCGGGTGTGTTCTAATGCAACGGGGTAAAGTCATCGCTTATGCCTCCCGACCAATGAAGGAACACGAAAAGAGATACCCGACTCATGATCTTGAATTGGCGGCGGTGGTTCATGCCTTAAAAATTTGGCGCCACTACTTGTATGTTGTCAAATGAACGATTTATTCGGATCACAAGAGTTTGAAACATCTTTTTGATCAAAGGGACTTGAGTTATCATCAACGTAGATGGATGGATGTGGTAAAGGATTATGATTGTGAGATACTATATCATCCGGGTAAGGCGAATGTGGTTGCGGACGCGTTGAATCGAGAGAGTCAACATCCGGCGATACGAGTAGGATCGTTACGCATGACAATTACTAACGATTTTCTTGTAAAGCTTGGTGAACTCAAATTGAAGCTTTTGTTAATAACAAACATGAAAAGCGAATTGTGGGGCAAACGGAGTCTATTCAATTTGGCCCTCACGGGTTATTGTCCTTTCAAAATAGAGTGTGGGTGCCAAAGATGGTGGACTTCCGAAAGGTGCTTCTCGATGAAGCGCACAAGTCTAAGTATTCCATTCATCCGGGTGCGACGAAGATGTACCTTGATTTGAGAAAAGAGTATTGGTGGCCGGGCATGAAACGTGATGTTGTTAAGTATGTTGAGCAATGCGTCATGTGTTTGCAAGTAAAAGCCGAACATCAAAAGCCGTATGGTAAGTTGCAACCGCTAGAAATCCCGATGTGGAAGTGGGAGCATATTACCATGGACTTTATTACAAAGTTGCCAAAAATGGCAAGAACCCAATTTGATACTATTTGGGTGATCGTTGATAGATTGACAAAAAGTGCCTTGTTTCTCCCTATTAAAGAGGCAATTACTTCGGAGGCACTTGCGATAATGTTCATTAAAGAGGTGATATCGAGACACGGCGTTCCCGCATCTATCATTTCGAATCGGGACACGCTTTTTACTTCTTGATTTAGGAAAAAGTTTCATGAAGATATGGGTATAAGGGTGAATATGAGTACGGCGTACCATCCTCAAATGGACGGTCAAACCGAACGTACGAATCAAACATTGGAGGACATGTTACGGGCGTGTATTATCAATTTCTGTGGTAGTTGGGATGAACACTTGCCTTTGGTGGAATTCTCGTACAACAATAGTTATCATGCTAGTATTGGAATACCACCTTATGAGATGCTATATGGGCGTAGGTGTCGAACTCCGATTTGTTGGGGTGAAGTGGGACAAAGGGAAATCGGGAGTACCGATTTGGTTTTACAGATGAATTACAAGATCGAGATGATTCGGACTCATTTGAAGGCGGCTCAAGATAGACAAAATTCGTATGCCGATAAATGTATGCGATTGATTGAGTTCCAAGGAGTCAACATGGTGATGCTTAAGGTTTCGCCATGGAAGGGGATTATTCGATTCCGAAAACGTAGAAAGTTAGCTCCTCGGTTTATTGGACCATTTAAAGTTTTGGCTCGTGTTGGTGAAGTTGCGTATAGTTTGGAATTGCCCGAAGAGCTTGCGGGGATCCATAATACATTTCATGTTTCCCATCTCCGTAAGTGTCTTGCGGATAATTCATCATGGATGCCATTAGATGAGATTGAGCTAAACAACAAATTAAAGTATATTGAAGAGCCGATTGCTATACTCGATGAAAGGGTGAAAATGTTGAGAAACAAAGAGGTTAGGACTTTCAAAGTCCAATGGCGTCGTAGTAAGGGTTCCGAGTTTAAATAGGAACCCGCAGAATTTGTGTTGGTTTATCTTCCCTCTTGTCATGCGGCTTGGATTGCTAGGACGCGCTCTGAATCAAGTGGGGGAGAGTTGTAACACCCTAATATTTACTGTACATAAGTGTAAATAAGGTACTTGAAGTGTGGGAAACAGTGTGCGATTAAACTGTGATCAGAATCATTCCAGACCATTGTGCGCGCCGCACACATTTAAGGGAGCGCGCCGCGCACCTTTTCCAGCTGGCAGTTTCTGTTTCTGATTAAATGGATATTTTGAAGGGCTTTTTGGTCATTTTAATTGGGGACGAATTTAAGACCACTAGATCAGATCTTGGGGTGTCATTACTCCACTTTCAACTACTTCATCCCTTCCACATCAATTTTAGAGAGAGAGATTCTAGTGTGAGAAAGCTCAAGCAAAGGTAGAAGAAGCTAGTTTCGGGTCTTAGCTCGAGTTATAAAGTTGTTCATCTCATCACTAGCTACGTTTTGATTGTGGTGGTAAGTCCTAAATCTTGATTTCCTTGGTTTGATTTGATTAAGGGTTAGGGTTTGGGTTAGTGATGAACACAAGACCTATTGTGGGTGATTTTTGGGGATTTTGGGTAAGATTGAGTCATGAGGACTCATGGATGATCAACCTAGGGTTTCAAGTAATAAATGGTTCTAAAGAGTTTTAAATGGTTAGTTAATCACTAGTCTCTAGTGATTAAGTTGGGGATTTGGACCTTGATTGTGTGATTCTAGTGCAATGGGGTCATAAATGCATTAGTGAGTGAATTAATTGGGCATTTAATTGTATTAGGTGACTCGCATTGATGGTTACAAGTATTGATTGGAAATCTCACTGAGACGATAAGGTGAGTGGAATAATTATACGTGTATGTATATAATGTATTTATTTATGGGGCGGGGGTAGGGTCGAATATGCGTTGTCCAAACCACCCAAGAGTTAGTGATATATGTCATTGTACACTAACGATTGCCATAAACGGATATGCATTGTCCAAACCACCCAGAGTTAGTGATATATGTCGTTGTACACTAACGGTTACTTTGGTGGATATGCGTTGTCCAAACCACTCAGGGGTTAGTGATATATGTCGTTGTACACTAACGGTTGTTATGAACACCGATGGGGAATTCAAGTACCATTCCCTTGCAGTATTGGTTAACCATGGTTACGTGTTGTTGTGTAGTTTATTATACTATTCGAGTTGTATATGCTATTGTTGTGCTAGCTTGTGGTCTTGAAGGTTTAGCGTTATGATTGCAATGGTATGCTATATAAATTGCTAGTGTGTATGAGGTATTTGGGTAAGTGTTTACAAGTAGGTATATTATATATGTATGTGTATAATTATTGCATTCACTAAGCGTAAGCTTACCCTCTCGTTGTTTACCTTTTTAGGATCCAGCTTGGATAAGGGCAAAGGTATTAGCTTGGATTAGTATCTCTCGGGGGTTTTAGCTTTTGGAAGTTCGACCAAGATATGGGTAGTTTAACCCCAAACACCATGATCTAAGTGACGTTTGGAAATTAAACTTTTTGTGGTCGAAACTCGTATTTGTACTTAAGGGTATTTTGGGCACATGTGGGCCATGCATTGTAAAACTCATTTTATGATTGATTCGTGTTAGTTTTACATATTGTAATATGTGGTAAAAGGCGTTACGTCTAAAAGTTCCGGGAAGTGTAAGATCTTTAAATGAAAATCACAAAAACCGGACAGAAGCTGTCCTGCCTTGTGCGCCGCGCACAGACTGGGCTGCGCGCCGCGCACCCAGTCTGGGCAGGCCTGTTCGAAATTTTTTTTATGTTGCGTATTTGGTTGGTTATTGGGTTTGGGTTGTTACAAGTTGCTTCGTGAAGAAATTAGGGTTTAATAAGACCATTCTCTATCTTCAGTTAATAAAGGGGAGTGTTAACGAGCTTCAAGGGAAAACAGAGATAGGCAGCAAGTCATTAATAAGTAGGTAGCCAGTAGAGCCTGCAACGATGGTGTTGGATAGTAGTCCACATTTGGTGGCTTATAATTGTTGACTCACATTTGAATGTTACATTTACATGGAAAACATGAAAGACTATTGGTAAATAGTCTTGGTCATAAATGTGAAAGACTTTTGGTTACATGTACTTGGATATTTCTATGTCAAAGATGGATGGCATGCTGGGATTTTGTTTCTTGTTTACATGTACCTATCACATGTGAGAAGTGATATAAATAGAAGGCAGTAGTGCAACAAGAGATTATCCAGGGAGGATCAAAGTATCACAAAGGGAAAACACAGTTGATCGATAATATCAACTGAGAGTGTGTATTTGTGAGGTTGAGAGTTTTATACTTAAGGAGTGTAAAAGAGTGTACGAGAAACTTAGATTTTATGCTAAAATCTAAGGGGCTTGGGTTTAACTCACAGTGTACTTTTTCTTGTACCGGATTCTTTTATATTATAAGCATAAAGGAGACTCTTGGGGTGGACGTAGGCAGGGTTTTGTCGAATCACGTTAAATCGTCGTGTTATTAGTTACTTTATGTGCTTTCTACTATTTCTCGCAAGTTTGTCTCAAACAAATTATATCCTCGCTTCCGCTGGTGTAGGTGCGCTAGGCAAATTGTCATAACAAGCGGTATCAAAGCATCCAGGTGTTTCGGATAGTTTTTTGTTTGGAGATGACGAGAAACGGCTGTATGCAATTTAAGGTGGAGTCATTTTAGATGGCGGATGACGATTGAAATATCATTGAACACATGAACGTGTTTAATAGTCTAGTGTATCAACTTGCAAAAGTTGAGGTTTATGTTGAGGAAGAAGATAAGACCCTTATTCTTCTTGCCTCTCTTCCTAGTTCGTATGATATTTTGGTCACTACTATTCTTTACGAAAAGGCTACTGTAAAGATGGAGGATGTAGTACCGGTAATCTTACCACATGATAAGAGGCGAAGATCCAGTGACCATTTTTGAGCATGGGTTTGCTATGGTTGGTCATGGAAGGGGAATGTTTGCCGAGAAGAGATCTAGTAATAACAGTAGGTCTAGATCAGGAAACGGCGTGAAGAGCATCCAGTGCTTCAAATGTCATGAGTGGGGTCACTAAGGAAGGACTGTCCACTCTGGAGGAATGGTGAAGGTAAATCTAGGGGTTCATCGGCTGCGGTAGCAGTTAATGTACCGGTGGAAGATGTTCTCACAATCTCCAGAAGTTCTACTTCTGCTCAAGATGAATTGATTTTTAGATTCTGGTTGTACGATGCATGTGTGTTCCAAGGAAGCTTATTTTGATAAGCTAATGTTAAAGAAAGCGGGGTGCTGACTTTAGGTGATGGTTCAACATGTGATGTTGAGGGTGTTTGCATGGTGAAAATAAAATTATTTCACAGAGCTGCTTACGCTCTTGGTGGTATGGCGTACACACCAAGGATGTGCAAGAATCTAATTTCCTTAAGCGTGGTGGATTCTCAAGAATACGACTATTCGGCCGTAGGTGGAGTTATGAAATTCACACTTGACATGAAGGTCCTGATGAAAGGAGAGAAGTATGAGGGTTTATATCGTCTGCTGGTGAGTACAAAATGTACTCGTGTCTCGGTGGTTTTGAAAGCGTGCACGCGGGAAATAGGTAGGGAACATGTTAGGACATGTGTGACCAAGGTAGACGATGATGAGAAGGAAAATCCTACTGTGGTGGGAGAGGTGATTCGAGACTCCTCTCCAGAGTTAACTATGTAAGTTGACAGGGTTAGCTGCACATAATTATTAGACGTGTTATTTAAATCGGGGTTCAGGACCGAGGTGATTCAAGGTGTGTGCAGCGGGGATAATGAGGCCAATGGTGAAAATACTAGGTGATAGTATTTTCGGTGATGGAGAAGATAAATGTTCATCAAGGTGGAGATTGTTGGACAGTAGTCCACATTTGGTGGCTCACAATTGTTGACTCACATTTGCAAGTTACATTTGCATGGAAAACATGAAAGACTTTTGATAAATAGTCTTGGTCATAAATGTGAAAGACTTTTGGTTACATGTACTTGGATATTTCTACGTCAAAGATGGATGGCATGCTGGGATTTTGTTTCTTGTTTACATGTACCTAACGCATGTGAGAAGTGATATGAATAGAAGGCAGTAGTGCAACAAGAGATTATCCAGGGAGGATCAAAGTATCACAAAGGGAAAACACAGTTGATCGATGATATCAACGGAGAGTGTATATTTGTGAGGTTGAGAGTTTTATTCTTGTAAGTAGTGTAAAAGAGTGTTCGAGAAACTTAGATTTTATGCTAACATCTAAGGGGTTTTGGTTTGAGTTTAACTCATAGTGTACTTTTTCTTGTACCGGGTTCTTTTATATTATAAGAATAAAGGAGACTCTTGGGGTGGACGTAGGCAGGATTTTGCCGAACCACGTTAAATCGTCGTGTTATCAGTTACTTTATTTGCTTTCTATTATTTCTCGCAAGTTTGTCTCAAACAAATTATATCCTAGCTTCCGCTGGTGTGGGTGCGCTAGGCAAATTGTCATAACAGATAGTATAACGGATACAGTGGGTCCCGCAACAATATTTCAATCTCTTTGCTTTTTTTTTTTTGTACCATTACAAAATACTACTCCATAAGTCCCAAATTAATACATCCGTCCCACATTAATTGTTCAGTATTCTTTTTCGAGCTATTTCAAATTTATTGTTCACTTTAGAAAATGGAAAGTAAATTTAATGAAGTTTACAATATTTTCCTAATGAATTAATTAAATTACAAAAATTTAGAGGCTATTCTAATTAAATGAAAGAGGGTAAAACTGTAAAGTTATAAAAAAAAGTACAAAGAAAATACAATGTGATAATATCATTCCTTAAACTGCGTGTTCTTTATTGGGGACAATTAATCTGGTACGAAGGGAGTGATAATAAGACGAATTTTAACCGATATGTTCTACGAATATTTATCAAACATCAATAATATATTTAGACAATTATTGTAAATGTGTCATCGATTTATATAAAAGTCAATACATGAGATCTCCCACAGCAACCGATGTTGCACGATTATATAGTGCACACTAGGAGAAGTACGATTGCATGCATTGGGAGTGGAAGAATTGTCCTGTTGCTTTGAAAAGACAGTACACTATGGGTTATCACAAGAGATCAACGATTATGCTTGAAGCTATGAATTCATATGACTTGTGGATTTGGCATGCTTTTTTCGGGATGGCAGGTTCAAATAATGACATAAATGTTTTGAATCAGTCGCCTATTTTTGATAAATTAAAGAACGGAACAGCTCCATCCGCACAATTTGAGGTAAATAGTAATCATTACCCCAAAGGTTATTACCTTACCGATGGTATATATCCCGATTGGGCAACACTTATCTGATCATCCTATAATATGACTAGTATATGATCCTTATAGATTTATAAGAACCCTAATAACGGGTCCTACAAACATATAAGAACTTTCTCATAATGTCATATAATGTGACTTTTATTATGAGAAAAATTTATAAAGACCTTATTAATTACACAATTAAGGTCCTAAAACACATATTAAGTTCCTGAAAAAGGGGTCCTAATATCCCAAAGTCATTATAAAACCCACAAATAGGGTCTTATGATATGAGTAATGATCACGCGAATAGGGTCCTAACTAAAATATTAAAACCTTTCAAAAGGGTCTCGATATCTAAAATTAGATTATGAACCTTTTAATAGGGTCCTAAAATGTAACTTATCTATAACATGAAAATGGTCTTAAAACGAGAAAAAAAAAAATTTGGAGATTAAATTGACATCCAAAAATTGAATTTTATTTAATAAGAAACAAGAATATGTTTCATATAGCACCAAACATAGTTACATAAATCAGATATAAAAGTCTAGGGACGATAATAATAAAGCAACAAAAACTTGAAGCCTAAAGCCCGAATCATCGCGCAATCTTCTCAATCTTCTGTAGAAAAATACATAAGCAAGAGATGTCTTGATTCAACCCTCGTCAACAGGAGAAACATAGTGACCATCAAAGTTGTACCATCTATCACCATCATGCTACATAAGATCAATGACAAACAAAAATTAACATACTGAAAATTTTCCAAATATATGCAATTGGACTACCTGTCGCAATCTCGACCCATTTACTTATAAATGGGCTGAATGGTGCAAAAGGTAAAAGAACTAGCTACATGAATGGGTTGAAAGTCACCTAATATAACCGATGGACAATAAGCAAAGGAAATTGTGAAATGGGTCAACTAGGCCTAATGTAGAACAATAGACTAAAAGCGTTCTATGTGCTCTTCAACATCACGTGTGAAAAACAAAACACATTTATTAACCTAAACCAAACCACCCATTTTGCCATCTCTACTCTCTTGAGACACGCACAACGAGTTTGTCAACAATTTCTTCAAACATAAAAAGAGCACGTATATATCAGATATCATTTAAATTCGAACTTTCCATATTAGTTATAGTTGATAACATAGTCAAATTTTTTTGATGCGTAATTATGGCTTTAAAAATGCAATTTAGAACAAACTTTCTTCACCCAACAGATCTGAATAGAATACCCCCACTTTGAAACAGTAACACCACAAAATAGAGTATAAAACTCTTAAAATAAGAACACGGAAGGATAAAGAATCTAAACCTAATTGATAAAGATACCACCACAATCAGAGATCTTGAAACACTCCAAACCTTCAATTACAGCTGATAAATATTTCACCACAACTATAATATCAAAAATGAAGATTTGGATTCACCACAATGTTTGATAAAGTAACATCACAAACACAGATAAAGAAATCACTTTTATCAACCAGAATCAAAGATAGGTAAAGACACAGAGATTTTGTAAATAGATAAGCTCTATCAAACTTTCATTCATTCATTAACCAAGTTTTACAATTACAAGAGCTCTCTATTAATAGGAGAAGCATAACAACTACTTTCTAGAGAAGACAAAAACATAAAAAGGAAAAGGAGACAAAAAGGACAAACAATTATAAATTATCCAATAAGAATAAAGGACACAATTTGCAAAAAGGTCTGTCATCTTGTAGTGCTCCTCCCATGATAAAAAGCAACCAATGATAGATGAGAATCTTCCTTGGACAGCTAACATTCTAGAACAGCCACGCACGTGTTAAGCACATGACTTGACCAGTTTATTGAAAGCATAAGTTAACCTTTGAATCGTATCAGGAAGCTGGCCTTTTAGAAGGAAAACAACGTCATTTGCTGGTTGTACTAAAGTTCATCTTGCTGGTTGTACTGAAGTTCGTCTTGCTGGTTAAACTAGCTTTATCGACTGAGTATAACTTTGCTGGTTGAACTAAAGTCATTTTGCTGGTTGAACTAAAGTGCGGTTGTTGGTTCTTCTTCTTTGCTGGCTTGCCTTCAACTATCAAAAACTTTATTCATGAACTTAACTACTTCAGTTTAGGACTGAAGTAGGGTAACCCCTGAGCCTTTTGAACCAGCTCCAAAAACACTTAGGTGATAACAAATAGATGGTAACAAGACCATTGCTTGACCTAATTCGGGTGTAACAGATTTAGAGCTTGTACTAATTGCCTTGCTTGTTACATTGACTGGCTCACCCGTATCATCCCCCCTCTAAAAAGGAACTTAACATTAAGTTCTCGAGGTTGTCATCTTCTAATTAAGACATCAAATCACCAACATTGAAAGTGCTAGACACGACACGATCACCAGTCAGCTCGACCTTGTAAGTATTATCACCAAATTTTTCCAATACTTTGAATTGACCCTTAGCTCTTGGCATCTGCTTGTTCTTCCTTTTTCCTGAGAACCTGTCCTTCCTTAGACGAATCCAAACAAGATCACCAGGAATGAAAGTGGGAAGATTTATATGCTGGTTAGCCTTAGCCTTGTACTACTGGTTAGTCTTTTCAATTTTTGCTTTCACCTGCTCATACATATTATTCATTTATTTTGCCTTTGCTTCTGCCTCAACACTTGCCTTAGGCTTAATTGCAAAATGAACCAGATCAATGGGTGTGAGTGGTTTGGACCATAGCATATTTTAAATAGTGATTTTCTCGTGCAGTAATTAGGTGCTCTTTTAGAAGCAAATTCAGCATGTGCAAGCTTCAGATCCCACTCCTTCAAATTTTTCTTCACAAGTGTTCTCAACAGCATTCCTACAGTTCAATTAATAACTTCAATTTGGTCATCAGTTTGGGGATGGTGAGAAGTGTTGAACAAAAGCTTAGTACCAAACAGCTTCCATAATGTCTTCCATAAATAACTTAAGAACTTTGTATCTCGATCAGACACAATGGTTTTGGGAACTCCATGAAGACGACCAATCTCTTTGAAGAACAAGGCTGAAACAATAGTAGCATCATTGGTTTTGTTGCAGGCTATGAAATGAGCCATCTTTGAAAATCTGTCAACAACAACCATAATAGAATCTTTGCCTCGCTAAGTTCTTGGCAATGCAACAATGAAGTCCATGCTCAAATCTTTCCAAGGCTGGTTGGGACAGGAAGAGGAGTATACAAACCCTTGTGAAAATCTGACTTAACTTGAAAGCATGTAGCACAACGATTGATCACAGCTTTGTAAGATCCTAAATTTTGTGCATCAGAAAATGTTCCTGAGAGTGTCAGTAAATGTGTGTAGCAGGAAGTGCCACTAAAAGTGAACCTAATGAAATGTTCCGTTCTTATTGATTAAAAACGTTCCATATTAATTGATTTCATTGCGAGGTTTTAACCTCTATATGAGACGTTTTTCAAAGACTGCATTCATTTTTAAAACAAACCATAACCTTTATTTCATAAATAAAGGTTTAAAAAGCTTTACGTAGATTATCAAATAATGATAATCTAAAATATCTTGTTTACACACGACCATTACATAATGGTTTACAATACAAATATGTTACATCGAAATCAGTTTCTAGAATGCAGTTTTTGCACAATATCAAACAAACATGGACTCCAAATCTTGTCCTTATTTTAGTATGCAACAGCGGAAGCTCTTAGTATTCACCTGAGAATAAACATGCTTTAAACGTCAACAAAAATGTTGGTGAGTTATAGGTTTAACCTATATATATATCAAATCGTAACAATAGACCACAAGATTTCATATTTCAATACACATCCCATACATAGAGATAAAAATCATTCATATGGTGAACACCTGGTAACCGACATTAACAAGATGCATATATATAAGAATATCCCCATCATTCCGGGACACCCTTCGGATATGATATAAATTTCGAAGTACTAAAGCATCCGGTACTTTGGATGGGGTTTGTTAGGCCCAATAGATCTATCTTTAGGATTCACGTCAATTAGGATGTCTGTTCCCTAATTCTTAGATTACCAGACTTAATAAAAAGGGGCATATTCGATTTCGATAATTCAACCATAGAATGTAATTTCACGTACTTGTGTCTATTTTGTAAATCATTTATAAAACCTGCATGTATTCTCATCCCAAAAATATTAGATTTTAAAAGTGGGACTATAACTCACTTTCACAGATTTTTACTTCGTCGGGAAGTAAGACTTGGCCACTGGTTGATTCACGAACCTATAACAATATATACATATATATCAAAGTATGTTCAAAATATATTTACAACACTTTTAATATATTTTGATGTTTTAAGTTTATTAAGTCAGCTGTCCTCGTTAGTAACCTACAACTAGTTGTCCACAGTTAGATGTACAGAAATAAATCGATAAATATTATCTTGAATCAATCCACGACCCAGTGTATACGTATCTCAGTATTGATCACAACTCAAACTATATATATTTTGGAATCAACCTCAACCCTGTATAGCTAACTCCAACATTCACATATAGAGTGTCTATGGTTGTTCCGAAATATATATAGATGTGTCGACATGATAGGTCGAAACATTGTATACGTGTTGATTAAGTTATGGTTGGAATAGATTTGTTACCAATTTTCACGTAGCTAAAATGAGAAAAATTATCCAATCTTGTTTTACCCATAACTTCTTCATTTTAAATCCGTTTTGAGTGAATCAAATTGCTATGGTTTCATATTGAACTCTATTTTATGAATATAAACAGAAAAAGTATAGGTTTATAGTCGGAAAAATAAGTTACAAGTCGTTTTTGTAAAGGTAGTCATTTCAGTCGAAAGAACGACGTCTAGATGACCATTTTAGAAAACATACTTCCACTTTGAGTTTAACCATAATTTTTGGATATAGTTTCATGTTCATAATAAAAATCATTTTCCCAGAATAACAACTTTTAAATCAAAGTTTATCATAGTTTTTAATTAACTAACCCAAAACTGCCCACGGTGTTACTACGACGGCGTAAATCCGGTTTTACAGTGTTTTTCGTGTTTCCAGGTTTTAAATCATTAAGTTAGCATATCATATAGATATAGAACATGTGTTTAGTTGATTTTAAAAGTCAAGTTAGAAGGATTAACTTTTATTTGCGAACAAGTTTAGAATTAACTAAACTATGTTCTAGTGATTACAAGTTTAAACCTTCGAATAAGATAGCTTTATATGTATGAATCGAATGATGTTATGAACATCATTACTACCTCAAGTTCCTTGGATAAACCTACTGGAAATGAGAAAAATAGATCTAGCTTCAAAGGATCCTTGGATGGCTTGAAAGTTCTTGAAGCAGAATCATGACACGAAAACAATTTCAAGTAAGATTTCCACTCGAAATAAGATTGTTATAGTTATAGAAATTGAATTAAAGTTTGAATATGATTATTACCTTGTATTAGAAAGATAACCTACTGTAAGTAACAAAGGTTTCTTGATCTTGGATGATTACTTGGAATGGATTTAGAAAACTTGGAAATAAACTTGCAATCTTGGAAGTAAACTTTGATTTTATGAAACTAGAACTTTCGGAATTTATGAAGAACACTTAGAACTTGAAGATAGAACTTGAGAGAGATCAATTAGATGAATAAAATTGAAGAATGAAAGTGTTTGTAGGTGTTTTTGGTCGTTGGTGTATGGATTAGATATAAAGGATATGTAATTTTGTTTTCATGTAAATAAGTCATGAATGATTACTCATATTTTTGTAATTTTATGAGATATTTCATGCTAGTTGCCAAATGATGGTTCCCACATGTGTTAGGTGACTCAAATGGGCTGCTAAGAGCTGATCATTAGAGTGTATATACCAATAGTACATACATCTAAAATTTGTGTATTGTACAAGTACGAATACGGGTGCATACGAGTAGAATTGTTGATGAAACTGAACGAGGATGTAATTGTAAGCATTTTTGTTAAGTAGAAGTATTTTGATAAGTGTCTTTAAGTCCTTCAAAAGTGTATGAATACATATTAAAACACTACATGTATATACATTTTAACTGAGTCGTTAAGTCATCATTAGTCGTTACATGTAAATGTTGTTTTGAAACCTTTAGGTTAACGATCTTGTTAAATGTTGTTAACCCATTGTTTATTATAACAAATGAGATGTTAAATTATTATATTATCATGATATTATGATCTATAATATATCTTAGTATGATATATATACAGTTAAATGTCGTTACAACGATAATCGTTACATATATGTCTCGTTTCGAAATCATTAAGTTAGTAGTCTTATTTTTACATATGTATTTCATTGTTAATACACTTAATAATATATTTACTTATCATTTAACATAATTAACCAAGTGTATCAATATCTTAATATGATTCATATGTACCTAGTAAGACGTTGTTATAACGATAATCGTTATATATATATCGTTTTCGAGTTTCTTAAATTAATAGTCTCATTTTTATGTATATAACTCATTGTTAAAATACCTAATGAGATACATACTTATAATAAAATCATGTTAACTATATATATAACCATATATATGTCATCGTATAGTTTTTACAAGTTTTAACGTTCTTGAATCACCGGTCAACTTGGGTGGTCAATTGTCTATATGAAACCTATTTCAATTAATCAAGTCTTAACAAGTTTGATTGCTTAACATGTTGGAAGCACTTAATCATGTAAATAACAATTTCATTTAATATATATATGAACATGGAAAAGTTCAGGTCACTACAGTACCTACCCGTTAAATAAATTTCGTCCCGAAATTTTAAACAGTTGGAGGTGTTGACGTATCTTCTGGAAATAAATGCGGGTATTTCTTCTTCATCTGATCTTCACGCTCCCAGGTGAACTCGGGTCCTCTACGAGCATTCCATCGAACCTTAACAATCGGTATCTTGTTTTGTTTAAGTCTCTTAACCTCACGATCCATTATTTCGACGGGTTCTTCAATGAATTGAAGTTTTTCATTGATTTGGATTTTGTCCAACGGAATAGTGAGATCTTCTTTAGCAAAACATTTCTTCAAATTTGAGACGTGGAAAGTGTTATGTACAGCCACGAGTTGTTGAGGTAGCTCCAGTTGGTAAGCTACTGGTCCGACACGATCTATAATCTTGAATGGTCCAATGTACCTTGGATTTAGTTTCCCCCGTTTACCAAATCGAACAACGCCTTTCCAAGGTGAAACCTTAAGCATGACCATTTCTCCAATTTCAAACTCTATATCTTTTCTTTTACTGTCCGCGTAGCTCTTTTGTCGACTCTGGGCGGTTTTCAATCTTTGTTGAATTTGGATGATTTTCTCGGTAGTTTCTTGTATTATCTCCGGACCCGTAATCTGTCTATCCCCCACTTCACTCCAACAAATCGGAGACCTGCACTTTCTACCATAAAGTGCTTCAAACGGCGCCATCTCAATGCTTGAATGGTAGCTGTTGTTGTAGGAAAATTCTGCTAACGGTAGATGTCGATCCCAACTGTTTCCGAAATCAATAACACATGCTCGTAGCATGTCTTCAAGCGTTTGTATCATCCATTCGCTATGTCCATCAGTTTGTGGATGATAGGCAGTACTCATGTCTAGACGAGTTCCTAATTGATAATGCTAAAAACGAACATATATTTCATAGCATTATTCCTCAAGAAAGACAAGCTTTTAGTTGCAATTGTTCGATTTACAAGCAATATTCGTTTAAATATTAAAAAGTGAAGACAAAAGGCAGATTCGACAAATTGAAGACAAAAAGGTCCAAAGAGCTAAAAAGTACAAGATACAACTAAAAAGGTTCAAAATATTGATGAGGAACGTCTCAAAATGACAAGAGTACAAGTTACAAGACGCAAAGTACGCGATATAAAATAATACGCGAAGACGTCCGAAAATCCGGAACCGGGACCTGAGCCAAGAAGAAACGTCTGACGCAACGGACCAAAAATATCTAGTCTACTATGCACAAGAATATAATATAATATATATATAATTATATATAATTATATATTATATATATTATTATTATTATATTACGTCGGCAAGAAGAAAACAAACCAATTTGGCTGGATCCAGGGTGGCCATGCGACTCGCATGGCCAAAGGCACAAATCCATGCGAGTCGCATGGAGTGAGATTGCTGGTCAGGTCCTATATAAAGCCAGTTTTGTGCCGAGTTTTAATCATTTTTTTTTTCTTCCTCTTCATACGTAAATATATTTATATTTATAATTTATATTTTAATTTTAATTATAATTCTAATAATAAGGGTATGTTAGCGAATGTTGTAAGGGTGTAAGTCGAAATTCTGTCCGTGTAACGCTACGCTATTTTTAATCATTGTAAGTTATGTTCAACCTTTTTATATTAATGTCTCGTAGCTAAGTTATTATTATGCTTATTTAAAACGAAGTAATCATGATGTTGGGCTAATTACTAAAATTGGGTAATTGGGCTTTGTACCATAATTGGGGTTTGGACAAAAGAACGACACTTGTGGAAACTAGACTATGGGCTATTAATGGGCTTTATATTTGTTTAACTAAATGAAAGTTTGTTAATGTTAATATAAAGATTTACAATTGGGCGTCCCTATAAATTACCATATACACTCGATCGGACACGATGGGCGGGGTATTTATATGTACGAATAATCGTTCATTTAACCGGACACGGGAATGGATTAATAGCCACTAGAATAATTAAAACAGGGGTGAAATTACATTCAAGGGTAATTGGTGTAATTGTTAACAAAGTAGTAAAACCTTGGTTTACACGCAGTCGATAACCTGGTGTAAAAGTATTAAAACCTTGTTACAATTCGAATCCCCAATTAGTTGGAATATTTAACTTCGGGTATAATAATAATTTGACAAGGACACTTGCAATTTATATTTATGACTGATGGACTGTTATGGACAAAAACCAGACGGACATATTGAATAATCCAGGACAAAGGACAATTAACCCATGGGCATAAAACTAAAATCAACACGTCAAACATCATGATTACGGAAGTTTAAATAAGCATAATTCTTTTATTTCATATTTAATTTCCTTTATTTTATATTTAATTGCACTTCTAATTATCGCACTTTTATTTATTGTTATTTAATCGCACTTTTAATTATCGTACTTTTTAATTATCGCAATTTTATTTTATCGCATTTTTATTATTCGCAATTTCATTATCGTTATTTACTTTAC
Source organism: Rutidosis leptorrhynchoides (assembly GCF_046630445.1). NCBI lineage: Eukaryota > Viridiplantae > Streptophyta > Magnoliopsida > Asterales > Asteraceae > Rutidosis > Rutidosis leptorrhynchoides. The sequence continues at coordinate 381,551,515 of NC_092336.1, read as the reverse complement.
GCTTTAATTTAAAGTCTTGTATTTATTTTTTTACATTAGGTTTTAACTGCGACTAAAGTCTTAAAATCGACAAACCGGTCATTAAAACGGTAAAAACCCCCCTTTATAATAATAATATTACTTATATATATTTGTATTTTTATAAAAGTAAACTAATATAGCGTTGAGCTTTGTTTAAAGATTTCCCTGTGGAACGAACCGGACTTACTAAAAACTACACTACTGTACGATTAGGTACACTGCCTATAAGTGTTGTAGCAAGGTTTAAGTATATCCATTCTATAAATAAAAAATATCTTGTGTAAAATTGTATCGTATTTAATAGTGTTTTCCTAGTTTTAATTAGTTTTATTATATTTAAAACTTAATACTTTAATATAATTAATATAAAAATAATATTTTAATAAAAATTGTATTTTTATAACTTTTTATAACTTTTAATATTTTGTCCCTTTTTAATCGTTGTAACGTAATATTTGTATTTTTTTAGCTCATATTTAATTTTAAACTTAGTTTTTGCTATAGTTATTTTTACTCCTAGATTTTTAGGCTTTGCCGTAGAATTCCTTAAGTGCTTTTTCTTTAAACTAAGATTTAGGTGCTTTAGAATTTTGCGACGCCTTTTTAAGTTTTAGTTTCTTTTTAAGTTATTTCCATTTGGGATTTAGTTTTTCCTGTAAGCTTTAATATTTTTAGACACCTTTTACTATGTATCAATTATCATTCCAATTAGTAATTTCAATTTGCGATTATAATTTTAAGTTAGTTGTAGTAATAAGGTTAAATTAGTTAAGTATTTTTAAGTTTTTATAAGTTTCTTTTATTTTTCCGTCACCTTTTATTTTTCAACCATTTTTCTTTTTCGACCTTTTGCGACGAACTCTTTGTCTTTCTTATTTCTCGCCATTCTAGTTTTTAGGACTTAGAATTTTTTTTCTACTTCTTATCTAAATTTCTTAAAATTACGAAAATTTATTTTGAGTGGTTAAATTGATAGACATCAAAATTTTCTGGTTCGTAGTAATAGTTGGATTTGTACGTGGACCGGGTTATTGGAGCCAAACAGTCCTCAATTATATTGAGACCAAACGAATCCTGCCCCTCTGCTGCATCTTTTGGCTATTCGAAACGTGGGCAAAATCAGAAAAGTCTATTGATTGGATAACTTATTATAATTTTTCTTTCCTTTTTAAAACTAATAGGATATTCAGTGAATGCACCGAGCAAGACGTTCATCACCTTTTGTACGTTCACCACCTGTAACTAGATCAAGACATCGTTTAACAAATATAACCGCCGTTGATTTTTCTTTAGAATCGTCATCCAGTCGACCAAGTACTTCAGTTCAAATTTCCGATAATCCATTTTTTGAACCCAACCTCACAATTGAGAATCCAGAGAATATTCAGGAACGGTTCATAGATCCTGAACCATTAAACTTTCCTCCGGAACCACCAATCATTCAAACAGAGATTGTTGAGGAACGAACTATTAAATCAGAATCATTCAGTGATACCGATTCAACAAATTCAATTATGGAGAATCTGGAACCTTTAAGTATGGAAGACCGAATGAGAGCTAAACGCACTGGCCAAGGTCACGCAATTACTCATCCAGACATTAATGCGCCAGATTATGAAATCAAAGGACAAATTCTACACATGGTGACTAATCAATGCCAATTTAGTGGTGCGCCGAAGGAAGATCCAAATGAACATCTACGTACCTTTAATAGGATCTGCACACTATTTAAAATACGAGAAGTGGAGGATGAACAGATATATCTCATGTTATTTCCCTGGACTTTAAAGGGAGAAGCCAAAGATTGGTTGGAATCGTTACCTGAAGGGGCGATTGATACATGGGATGTTTTAATTGACAAATTTCTTAAACAATTTTTTCCTGCATCAAAAGCCGTAAGACTTCAAGCAGAAATTGTTACGTTCACACAGAAGCCAAATGAAACTCTATATGAGGCGTGGACAAGATATGGAAAGTTGTTAAGAGGATGTCCGCAACATGGTTTAGACACCTGTCAAATAGTACAAATATTCTACCAAGGATGCGACATCACTACAAGGAAAGATATAGATATAGCAGCTGGTGGTTCTATTATGAAGAAAACCGAAACTGATGCTTACAAAATTATTGATAACACTGCTTCCCACTCACATGAGTGGCACCAAGAAAAAGACATCATTAGATCATCTAAAGCAGCTAGAGCCGATTCTAGCCATGACTTAGATTCCATTTCAGCAAAGATAGATGCTTTCGAGAGACGAATGGAAAAGATGACTAAGGATATTCACTCAATACGAATTAGTTGTGAGCAGTGTGGAGGACCACATTTGACAAAAGATTGTCTAAGTATTGAATTAACAATGGAACAAAGAGAGAATATTTCATACATAAACCAAAGGCCTGGAAATAATTATCAGAATAATTATCAACCGCCAAGACCGATTTACAATCAAAACCAGAATTATAACCGAAATATTCCATACAACAACCAACAAGGTCCTAGCAATCAACAAGTATCCAATAATACTTACAATCAGCAAAGACCAAATTTTCAAAACAAACCACCACAACACACCGATGATAAAAAGCCGAATTTAGAAGATATGATGACGAAGCTAGTTGAAACTCAAACGCAGTTTTTCACATCTCAAAAACAAACTAATGAACAAAATGCTCAAGCATTTAGAAATCAACAAGCTTCTATTCAAAATCTAGAACAAGAAGTAAGTAACCTAGCAAGGTTAATAGGTGAAAGAAAACCGGGAAGTCTACCAAGCGATACAAATGCTAACCCCCGGAATGAAACAGCTAAAGCTATTACCACAAGAAGTGGTACAACACTTAAACCACCTGAAATACCTGTAACTTCTGATGAAACTATTCCTACTCCACAAGAACCACAACCTGATCAAGATAAGGAAAAAGAACCGGTAGTTGAGAAGGTTAATGAAGATAACACAGTTAAGGATAAACCTTATGTTAAACCATACCAACCACCACTTCCTTACCCGAGTAAAATGAAGAAGGAAAAACTTGAAGCCGAGCAATCCAAATTCTTGGATATGTTTAAACAGATAAATGTAAATCTTCCTTTCATTAATGTGATTTCAGGAATGCCAAGATATGCTAAATTCTTGAAAGATCTGATCACAAATAGAAAGAAAATGGAAGAACTTTCGGCTGTCACTATGAATGCAAATTGTTCAGCAGTGCTGTTGAATAAGATACCAGAAAAACTATCTGATCCAGGAAGTTTCACAATTCCATGTTTTCTGGGTAGTCTTAGTTCAATAGAAGCATTGGCAGACTTAGGTGCTAGTATAAATCTAATGCCGTATTCACTATACGCTAAGCTAGACCTTGGAGAATTAAAACCAACCAGAATAAGCATACAACTAGCCGATAGATCAATAAAATATCCTAGAGGGATAATGGAGAACATGCTAGTTAAAGTTGGTACTTTAGTATTTCCAGTAGATTTTGTTGTTTTGGACATGGAAGAAGATTCTCAAGTTCCTCTCATATTAGGAAGACCATTCTTAAACACGGCTAAAGCAATGATAGACGTGTTCGGTAAGAAACTGACCCTAAGTATAGAGGATGAGAGTGTTACCTTTTCAGTTGATAGAGCAATGCAACAACCACAATCTGCAGATGATACATGTTATTATATTCAAACTATAGATGCACATGCAGAATTATTAGAAGAATTTCCAGAATTACAAGGAACAGGAGAATGTTCTTTAGGAGAAGGTAATGAACCAATTGATGAAGCTGAAATGTTAGCTACACTTATAGCTAATGGATATGAACCAACAACAGAAGAAATTCAAATGCTAAAAGAAGAAGACAGATATCGATATAAATCATCGATAGAAGAACCTCCGAAATTAGAGTTAAAGCCACTTCCAAACCATTTGGAATACGCTTATTTACATGGTGAATCTGAATTACCTGTAATAATATCGTCTTCTCTTACTGAAAATGAGAAATCACAACTCATTTCTGTGTTGAAAGCTCATAAACCAGCCATTGCATGGAAGATTCATGATATTAAAGGAATAAGTCCTTCGTATTGCACACATAAAATCCTTATGGAAGAAGGTCATAAAATGTATGTGCAACGTCAACGAAGACTAAATCCTAATATGCAAGATGTAGTTAAGAAAGAGATTATTAAACTGCTAGATGCAGGTTTAATTTACCCAATTTCTGATAGTCCATGGGTAAGCCCAGTTCAATGCGTGCCTAAGAAGGGTGGCATGACTGTCATTACAAATGAGAAAAATGAGCTTATTCCTACTAGGACTGTAACAGGATGGCGTGTATGTATTGATTATAGAAAATTAAATGACGCCACCAGAAAAGATCACTTTCCCTTACCTTTCATAGATCAAATGTTGGAAAGATTAGCCGGAAATAGTTACTATTGTTTTCTAGATGGATTTTCTGGATATTTTCAAATTCCAATAGCACCCGAAGATCAAGAGAAAACCACATTCACATGCCCTTATGGTACTTTTGCTTACAAACGCATGCCATTTGGACTTTGTAACGCCCCTGCAACCTTTCAAAGGTGTATGATGGCGATTTTTCACGACATGATAGAAGAATGCATGGAAGTATTCATGGATGACTTTTCAGTCTTCGGTGATACATTTAAATCATGTCTAGTTAATCTGGAACGAATGCTAATTAGATGCGAAAAATCAAATCTAGTACTTAATTGGGAGAAATGCCATTTCATGGTTAAAGAAGGCATCGTTCTTGGACATAAAATTTCAAAAGAAGGAATTGAAGTGGATAGAGCTAAAGTAGATGTAATTGCTAAACTTCCACATCCCACAAATGTAAGAGGAGTTAGGAGTTTTCTAGGGCATGCCGGTTTTTACCGACGTTTTATAAAAGATTTTTCTAAAATTGCCACTCCTATGAATAAACTCCTAGAAAAGGATGCGCCATTCATCTTTTCAGATGAGTGTATCAAATCTTTTAATATTCTTAAAGAAAAACTCACTAATGCACCGATCATGATAACACCAAATTGGAATCTACCATTTGAACTAATGTGCGATGCAAGTGATTTTGCAATGGGAGCCGTTTTAGGACAAAGGATTGAAAAACGATTTCAACCTATATATTATGCTAGTAAGACATTACAAGGAGCACAAACGAACTATACAACTACTGAAAAAGAACTCCTTGCTATTGTCTTTGCTTTTGACAAATTTCGATCATATCTAGTTCTAGCAAAAACGGTGGTCTATACCGACCATTCTGCTCTTAGATACCTATTTTCAAAACAAGATGCTAAACCAAGATTAATCCGTTGGATCTTACTCTTACAAGAGTTTGATATTGAAATCCGAGATAAAAAGGGAGCAGAAAATCTCGCCGCTGATCATCTTTCTCGTCTTGAAAATCCCGAATTAGAAGTTCTGAATGAATCGGCCATACAAGACAACTTTCCTGATGAATATCTATTGAAGATAGATTATAAAGAAATTCCATGGTTTGCAGACTATGCAAACTACTTAGTTTGTGGATTCCTTGAAAAAGGATTATCGTACCAAAGACGAAAGAAATTCTTCAGTGATATAAAACACTATTTCTGGGAAGATCCACATCTGTTTAAAAGTTGTCCCGATGGAATAATACGCCGATGTGTATTTGGAGATGAAGCTAGTAAAATTTTAAACCATTGTCACACAGGACCAACAGGAGGGCATTATGGGCCTCAACTAACAGCAAGAAAAGTTTATGAAGCTGGATTCTATTGGCCTACAATTTACAAAGACGCACACCTTCTTTGCAAATCCTGTGATGCATGTCAAAGGACCGGAAAAATAAGTCAACGTGATGAAATGCCACAAAATGTCATCCAAGTATGTGAAGTATTTGACATTTGGGGTATTGACTTTATGGGTCCATTTCCAAAATCTCATAATAATCTATATATACTCGTAGCCATTGATTATGTATCTAAATGGGCGGAAGCACAAGCTCTCCCAACTAACGATGCACGAGTTGTAGTCAACTTTTTAAAACGTCTTTTTGCAAGGTTTGGAACACCGAAAGCTTTAATAAGTGATCGGGGTACTCATTTCTGTAATAATCAACTTGAGAAAGTTCTTAAAAGATATGGAGTAACTCATAAAATCTCCACCGCATATCATCCACAAACAAGTGGACAAGTTGAAAATACCAACCGAGCTTTAAAACGTATTCTAGAGAAAACCGTAGGATCAAATCCGAAGGAATGGTCCATTAAATTGGAGGATGCACTCTGGGCTTTTAGAACAGCCTACAAAACTCCAATTGGAACCACACCTTTTAGACTTGTGTATGGAAAAGCATGTCATCTTCCAGTAGAAATTGAACACAAAGCATTTTGGGCTTTGAAGACATGTAATCTTGATTTACATGAAGCCGGACGTCTACGATTAAGTCAACTAAACGAATTAGAAGAATTAAGACATGAAGCATACGAAAATTCGTTAATCTATAAAGAAAGAACGAAGAAATGGCATGATAAAAGAATCAGAAGTTCAAAAGAATTTAAAGAAGGAGACAGAGTTCTTCTTTTCAATTCACGATTCAAGCTATTTCCTGGAAAATTGAAATCAAGATGGTCTGGACCATTCATAGTCAAAAGAGTTTTCCCATACGGAACGATAGAATTAATAAATTCAAATGGGATTGAATTTAAAGTTAATGGTCACAGAGTTAAACATTACATACATGGTCCGATGGAAGTCGACAACGAAGTTAATCACAATTTCGACACCACAGCTAACTAAGTGTGGGGAGAATCAAGTCTTTAAAGGATAATATGTATTTCTGTTAGAGTTAGATTGTCTGTTTTCGTGTAGTTCTCGAAAATGGAACACGTATGGTCTTTCCCTAGCAGACCCTAAATAACTAGTCTTCTCCCCCCATTCTGAATTTTTATTTTTTTAGGTTTTTACGAAATGAAGACTGCCTGTGAATTAAACCATGGTCTAATGCTACACGCTTTGATCACTAAAAGAAATAATGACATACTACCGAGTGAATTAGTATCAGTAATCAGAGAAAGAATGGACGGAGTTAGAAAAGGATCCAGATGCGAAGATAATAAGTTACAATTTGGTAAAGGAAAATCAAAATCCGCAGCGAAAAGAAGAGCACGACACCTAGAACGATGTCACAAATGCGGAAAATGGTCACATGGAGGTAAATGTTCAAATAATCAAACCTATTCAAATACCGAATTTGTTACTTTATGCAGAGACGGACCGTTCATATGTTTAGAAGAAAAGACAATGAATGCTCGAGGTTACGCCTATGCAGCCATGGAAAACCAATTAAACCGACTATCTTATGAATATAATAGATCATATAACTAAGAAATCTATTTCACAGGTATGTCTGTACAGTTTTTATTTTTATTTTTATTTTTAACCTTTTGATAATAAACGCTAATTTGTTCGCTAAAAAGTATTAAATTGGTATTAAATAAAATTAGGTTTGGCGACCGAAATTATTGATATCATTCAAAAATTTATTACATCACTGCGAAATTTAACGTTTATTCTTAAGGTATAAATATCTTTAATCAATCAACCCAAAATATTTCAAAAATTCGTCATGAGTTAAATTAGGTCTTGGAACCGAAATTACTTTACCGAAAAAAGGGGTGCATATTTTTGATAATATTTGATTGATTAAAGTGGGATAAAAAGACAAAAAGATTTTTAATTTTATTTTTACCATATTTTTAAAAATTAATATTTAAATCTTAAATTAATATTGTAAATTTTGTAAAAATAATATATTTAAAATTGTAAATATTTGAAAAATTAATATAAGTTTGGTGTGAATTTTTAATTTTTAAAATATGAAATTTTAATTTTATGCATTTCAAATTTTTAAGTTTGGTGTGATTTTTTTTAGTATTAATTTTGAATTTTATAATTGTGTGAATTTAAAAACAAAAATGAGACCACCCTATGATTCATATGATTATGACGCAGCATACCAGTTCACCTATAATCAGCCATGGAACCCGGACGCGAACATGAATTGGGATCCCTATCCTAATTATCCTCCTAACCCACCTCCTGATCAGTAGAGATAAGTTGGTAATTTTTATTTTTATTTTAAACACTTAACATTTTATTACGTTTATGTAATGTTTGATATTTTATTATTATTGTATACTAATATTTTTCTTATAGTTTGAAAGTGGGATGCCAAAGTTCCATTTCAAATTGCATGTATGATTATATTTGTATTGTATGTATTCTATTTTATGCACAAAACAGGGTAAAACAACGCATTTTCAAAGACTGGCATTAAGTTCAGCAAAAGCAAGTAATTTTGACGACAATGATGCAAAATGTATGTGAAATAACAACAAGACGGAATGAACAAATGACGTGCACCATTTATCATTCAGCAAACAAACGCCAATATATTTGGAAACTTTGGTAAAAATTTAATCATTTTCACACTAATCACCCTCAATAATTTAAATTGTTACTGATTTCTTGCAAATGAGGGCATTGCAAGATCTTAAGTGTGGGAAGGGGTTAAATTCTTTCGGATTTTAAAATTTTTATATTAAACACTTGGTTACTATTAAAAATACTAGTAAAGCAGTAGTTGTATTAGAATCTAGTGCTCTCTGATAAAAAAGAACAGCCCTAGTCTTATATACTGACTACCCAATTCTAGTAAAATTTTTCAAAATTTTTAATTAAATGAATTCAAATCATGTTTATACATATTTATGAACGATAAAACTAGGTTTTAACACCGAAATTATTGTTACCTCGGAAAGGACATAAATTGAGAAACAAACGAAAATGTTAAAATTCATTTAAAATGGAATAGAGGACGATAAAAAGGAAAATAAAAGCCAAGTGTGGGAAAATTTACCAAGTTATTTTAAACATATGTCACATATATCTGTAACAAATAACTAAAAATACTTTTGCTTTGGACTAAACTAAACTGTTTTACCCGATGAAAGAAAAGAAGAGATGGATCTACACGATGAATCAATTCCATCACTAAAAGGAAGTAAAGTCTTCCGAAAAAGACACGCGCTTCTTGATTTAGGTCATGAAGTTGTCGTCCAGACCAGCTGTAGGTTGACGAAAAATCTAGAAAAGTCATCACTAAAATCAGCAGGAAATCCACGGACCTCAGCATTAAACAGGGTCGCCAAGTGGTCAGATTTATCCTAACCATGAGAAGGATTTATCTCGTACAATGGGGGGGCACCGTGCAAATTAGCTGGATAAGACTAATGAATCAGATCCCCAGAAAGGATAATCTCCTTAAAGATTAAAAATCAGCTTTTAAGACTGATATTACTCAATCCTAGAGATTGACCTTAAAGATTGAGAATTCAAACTCATGGAATTCAATGATATCTAAACTCGAGCTGAAACGAGAAAATATTTTGATCAAAATTATAAACCGATTTGTTTTCTGAAAACCCTATTTTCAATGCGTTCATTACCATTGAACGTAAAATCCTAGGAATTCACCTGGAATTCATTAGGTCACCTGAACTAAATCGGGTGTCAACCGTAAGAACGGTGGTTGCATAGCATGGTCAAAGACAGGACCTTGTGCCATACCGAAAAATTATAAGGGTGAGCTTTACTATTGCTCCTACCAAGGATAGTAATTGCGTCCGACACGTTATAGACCATAATCAAAAGCATGTCACGGGACATTGCCTTAACAGTTGCTTGTTCAACGCTTTCCTTTACAACCGGACAGTAGTTTGCCGAAAGGTAATATACGGGACAAGTAAACTGGACGTGTTGCTTTCCAAATACAAGGTTAGCAAGTGGGTGACACAAAACCGCAAGTTTTGAGCTAAAATTTTCAAATTTGAAACCCACCAAACCCACAAAAATATTTTGCAAACACCGGTAAAGGGTTATTCCGGAAAACTTATCTAGGGTAAAAACTAGATTTCAAAAGAACAAATGTTTTCATAAAGATCCAATTTCCTTAATGGATCTAAATTTTTATAGTCATGTGGGACTGTAAACCATATCGTTACTACCATTGTTTATACCGCCGTATAGAAATCACTGATGTACAAAGTGTGAAGAATAAAGAAGTGATTCTAGTATTTCAAGACAATATTGCTTGAGGACAAGCAACGCTCAAGTGTGGGAATATTTGATAATGCTAAAAACGAACATATATTTCATAGCATTATTCCTCAAGAAAGACAAGCTTTTAGTTGCAATTGTTCGATTTACAAGCAATATTCGTTTAAATATTAAAAAGTGAAGACAAAAGGCAGATTCGACAAATTGAAGACAAAAAGGTCCAAAGAGCTAAAAAGTACAAGATACAACTAAAAAGGTTCAAAATATTGATGAGGAACGTCTCAAAATGACAAGAGTACAAGTTACAAGACGCAAAGTACGCGATATAAAATAATACGCGAAGACGTCCGAAAATCCGGAACCGGGACCTGAGCCAAGAAGAAACGTCCGACGCAACGGACCAAAAATATCTAGTCTACTATGCACAAGAATATAATATAATATATATATAATTATATATAATTATATATTATATATATTATTATTATTATATTACGTCGGCAAGAAGAAAACAAACCAATTTGGCTGGATCCAGGGTGGCCATGCGACTCGCATGGCCAAAGGCACAAATCCATGCGAGTCGCATGGAGTGAGATTGCTGGTCAGGTCCTATATAAAGCCAGTTTTGTGCCGAGTTTTAATCATTTTTTTTTTCTTCCTCTTCATACGTAAATATATTTATATTTATAATTTATATTTTAATTTTAATTATAATTCTAATAATAAGGGTATGTTAGCGAATGTTGTAAGGGTGTAAGTCGAAATTCTGTCCGTGTAACGCTACGCTATTTTTAATCATTGTAAGTTATGTTCAACCTTTTTATATTAATGTCTCGTAGCTAAGTTATTATTATGCTTATTTAAAACGAAGTAATCATGATGTTGGGCTAATTACTAAAATTGGGTAATTGGGCTTTGTACCATAATTGGGGTTTGGACAAAAGAACGACACTTGTGGAAACTAGACTATGGGCTATTAATGGGCTTTATATTTGTTTAACTAAATGAAAGTTTGTTAATGTTAATATAAAAATTTACAATTGGGCGTCCCTATAAATTACCATATACACTCGATCGGACACGATGGGCGGGGTATTTATATGTACGAATAATCGTTCATTTAACCGGACACGGGAATGGATTAATAGCCACTAGAATAATTAAAACAGGGGTGAAATTACATTCAAGGGTAATTGGTGTAATTGTTAACAAAGTAGTAAAACCTTGGTTTACACGCAGTCGATAACCTGGTGTATTCATTAAACAAAGTATTAAAACCTTGTTACAATTCGAATCCCCAATTAGTTGGAATATTTAACTTCGGGTATAATAATAATTTGACAAGGACACTTGCAATTTATATTTATGACTGATGGACTGTTATGGACAAAAACCAGACGGACATATTGAATAATCCAGGACAAAGGACAATTAACCCATGGGCATAAAACTAAAATCAACACGTCAAACATCATGATTACGGAAGTTTAAATAAGCATAATTCTTTTATTTCATATTTAATTTCCTTTATTTTATATTTAATTTCACTTCTAATTATCGCACTTTTATTTATTGTTATTTAATCGCACTTTTAATTATCGTACTTTTTAATTATCGCAATTTTATTTTATCGCATTTTTATTATTCGCAATTTCATTATCGTTATTTACTTTACGCTTTAATTTAAAGTCTTGTATTTATTTTTTTACATTAGGTTTTAACTGCGACTAAAGTCTTAAAATCGACAAACCGGTCATTAAAACGGTAAAAACCCCCCTTTATAATAATAATATTACTTATATATATTTGTATTTTTATAAAAGTAAACTAATATAGCGTTGAGCTTTGTTTAAAGATTTCCCTGTGGAACGAACCGGACTTACTAAAAACTACACTACTGTACGATTAGGTACACTGCCTATAAGTGTTGTAGCAAGGTTTAAGTATATCCATTCTATAAATAAAAAATATCTTGTGTAAAATTGTATCGTATTTAATAGTGTTTTCCTAGTAAAATAATAACTATTTTATATACACCTCGCTTCACATCAAGTATTTTTGGCGCCGCTGCCGGGGAACATTCGCCAAAGCGAAACGCCATCGTGTCCCCACACTTAGTTAGCATGGGGGTAAGATTATAGCGAGGGTACGAAATAGTATTATTTTTAATACAAAATACTACAAAATATGACACAAGTTTTATTAATTTACGGATGGGATATACCTAAACCTTGCTACAACACTATAGGCAGTGTACCTAATCGTAGAGTAGTGTAGTTTTTAGTAAGTCCGGTTCGTTCCACAGGGAGCTGGTGAAGTTAACGCTATATTATTAAGTTTATTTGTAAAAATATATATATAAATAAGTAGTAGTATTATTATAAAATGGGGGTTTTACCGTTTAATGACCGGTTTGTCGATTTTAAGCGTAAAAATAAATGACAAAAATTAAAGTGCGTAAAATAAATTGCGATAAATAAAATGACAGAAAATAAAATTGCGAGTAATAAAATGACAGTAAATAAAGATACGATGAGAAATATAATAAAAGAATTATGCTTATTTAAACTTCCGTAATCATGATGTTTGACGTGTTGATTTTAATTTATTACCATGGGTTAATTGTCCTTTGTCCTGGTTTATTTGATACATCTATCTGGTTTTTGTCCATAATAGTCCATCGGTCATAAATATAAAGTGCGAGTATCCTCGTCAAATTACCCTTATACCCGAAGTCAAATATTCCAACTGATTAAGGATTTAAACTGTGACGCAGTTATCACTTCTGTCAACAATTACACCAGTTATCACTGTATGTAATCCACCCCTGTTTTAATTAGTTTATGAATATTAATTCATCCACTTGATCAGAATGAATAATCAATTACCCAACCCAATTGATTAATTAAATGATTATAACAGATTCCATATGAACATCACTAAATAGGACAACCATAATCATTATTAATTATTAGGTTAATTAATTTGAAGATAGGTTCGACAGACTCCAATGAGTTGTCACTCAATTAGACAATACCCCCCATCTATTAATAGTCAATAGTTCAATTTTCACAAGTGTCGGTCTTTTGCCCAAACCTTAATTATGGTACAAAGTTCAATAACCCCGTCTTAATATTTTAGCCCAACATCACGATTACTTCGGCTCAAATAAGCATAATAATAACTTAGCTACGAGACATTAATATAAAAAGGTTGAACATAACTTACAATGATTAAAAATAGCGTAGCGTTACACGGACAGAATTTCGACTTACACACTCAAACGATCTCTATCATAAATCTTATTATTATCATAATTTAAAATTAAAATTAAGATTATTGTTATATCTTATTAAGTTAACATTATGATAGAGATATAGAATATAGATATTGGATATTAGATATAGATATTTGATAGATGGATCGAAATATAGATAGAAAATATGATCGGAAAAAAATGTTCTCTCCTTAGCTACGTAGATCGTTCCTTTTATAGGCGAAATTATAAATTGAATTTTCATTTACGACCCCTGAACTATGCTCAATTAACAACTTTTTATTATTTAATATTATTCTTATTATGAATTATTTAAATATTATATTTTATTCTTGTGCATAGTTGACTCGTAATTTTTACACCGTTGCATCGAGCGCTGAAAGTTGGTTCATGCCTCGGTTCCGGATTTTCGAACGCCCTTTCGTACAATTTTATATCGTGTACTTTGCATTTTGTAACTTGTACTCTTGTCATTTTTGGACGTTCTTCATCAATAATTTGAACCTTTTTGATTGTATCTTGTACTTTTGAGCTTTTTGGACCTTTGCGTCTTCAAATCTTCGTTTTCGCCTTTTGTCTTCGCACTTATTTAAAATAAACGAATATTACTCGAAAATGGAACAATTGCAACTAAAATCTTGTCTTTCTTGGGGGATTTTGCTATGAAATATATGTTCCTTTTTAGCCTTATCAATATCCCCACACTTGAGCGTTGCTTGTCCTCAAGCAATACAGTCTTGAAATAATATAATACATCACACGAATCACTTCTTTATTCTTCACACTTTGTACATCAGTGATTTTGATACGGCGATATGAACAATGATAGTAACGATAGAACTATGGTTAAAGGTGGGTGTGTCATCCATAGTTGCCTTGGGTTTAGGTCAACGACACTTGCAATCAAATAGCCGATTTACTTTCGGTTTCCAAAGCAAAGTGCACATTTGAAAGGCGGTTTACAGTCCCACATGACTATAAAAATTTAGATCCTTAAGGAAATTGGATCTTTATGAAAACATTTGATCTTTTGAAAATTCATTCTAGATTTTACCCTAGATAAGTTTTCTGATTTGATCCACCATTGGTGTTGCAAAATATATTTGTGGATCAATATTTTGGCTAAAAACATTTAGGTTCGTGTAATCCACTGCTATCCCGGTATCGGAAAGCACACATCCAGTTTACTTGTTCCGTATATTACCTTTCGGTAAACTACCGTCCGGTTGTAAAGGAAAGCGATGAACAAGAAACTGTTAAGGCAATGTCCCGTGACATGCAGATGATTATGGTCTTTTAACGTGTCGGATGCTAGAACTATCCTTGGTAGGAGCGATAGTAAAGATCATCCTATGATTTTTCGGTCTGGCACAAGGTCCTGTCTCTGACCATGCTATGCAACCACCGTTCTTACGGTTGACACCCGATTTGGTTCAGGTGACCTAATGAATTCTCAGGATTTTACGTTCAATGGTAATGAACGCATTGAAAATGGTTTTTCAGAAAACAAATCGGTTTGTATTTTTGATCAAAATATTTTCTCGTTCAAGCTCGAGTTTAGATATCATTGAATTCCATGAGTTTGAATTCTCAATCTTTAAGGTCAATCTCTAGGATTGAGTATTATCAGTCTTAAAAGCTGATTTTTAATCTTTAAGGAGATTATCCTTTTCTGGGGATCTGATTCATTAGTCTTATCAAGCTAATTTGCACGGTGTCTCCCCATTTTACAAGACAGACCCTCTCATGGTTAGGATAAGTCTGACCACTTGGCGACCCTGTTTGATGCTGAGGTCCGTGGATATCCTGCTGATTTTAGTGATGACTTTTCTAGGTTTTTCGTCAACCTACAGCTGGTCTGGACGACAACTTCATGACCTAAATCAAGAAGCGCGTGTCTTTTTCGAAAGACTTTACTTCCTTTTAATGATGGAATTGATTCATCGTGTAGATCCATCTTTCTTTCAAATGTATTACAGTAAACCGGGTAAAACTGATTAGTATCGTCCAAAGCAAAAGTACCTGCAATAATCTTGTACAAAAATATGTGATATATGTTTTAAATTGAATAACTTGGTACATTCTTCCCACACTTAGTTTCTTTCTTTGCCTTTTTATTTTCTTTTATTTCATTTTAAATGAATTCAAGCGTTTTAGGGTGTTTCTCAATTTATGTCCTTTTCGAGGTAACGATAATTTCGGTATTATCACCTAGTTTTCACCGTTCATAAATATGTATAAACATGATTTTAAATTCATTTAGTTGAAAATTTTTCAAATTTTCACAAAATTTGGCAAATAAACTAAGTGCAAACCCGAGAGAATTTATAACCCTTCCCCACACTTGAGATCATGCAATGCCCTCATTTGCATGAAATCAGACTATAATTATAAATTCATGAGGGTGATTAGTGTATAAAAGTGATTAAAAATACCCAGTTTGTAAGCATATTATTTTACATCACATTTGATATTTTGCTTCTTGTCGTCAAAATCAGTAGCTATTGCTGAACTTAAAGTTAGTCTTTGAAAGTGCGTTGTTCTACCCTGTTTTGTACATAATATAAAATACAAACATATATATACATATTTTTGAAGTTGGGTATATTACCCCACGTTCAAAAATTTATAAAGTCTAATATCTTTTTGGCATACTTTAGATCAATAAAATTAAAAATAATGATAACAAAATTTGCCGTCCCACCCTCGGGTAAAGCAATTTCGGCTTAATGACCTAGTCTTCAACTCACGACGAATTTTAGAAATCATTTTTTCAACTTAATGAATTAAAGTAAATTTTGTTTTTAAATATCACACAAAACTTAAAAGCATATTAATTTCATATAAAACCTAAAAAAAAAAGCAAAAATTCAGAATGGGGGGAGAAAACTAGTTCTTTAGTGTCTGCTAGCGGAAAAGACCAATCGGATTCCATTCTCGGAACTACACGAGAACAGAACAACTAACTCTAGATAGCATTTTCTTTTTATAACATTCGAATCTCCCCACACTTAGGTAGCTGTGGTGTCGAAATTGTGATTAACTTTATCGTCAATTTCTCTTGGTCCATAATCAACTTGCATATCCGTGACTTTTTCTTTAAGCCATTGGTCGGATTCCTGTGTAATATCCATAATTTCAACTAGTTTCTCCTTTTCTTTAGGTGATAGATTGGATACTAACCGGTTACATAACTTAAAGTTCCCCTTGGTTCTAGCATCGCGAATCCGTTTAATAAGTTTCTTCATTGAACTATTAATAACGGGATCATTTAATTTCGTATCAACAATGGGGTTCTTTGTTATCATGTCATCATTAGGTGTTACTTCATTTTCCCCACACTTAGGCGTTTCATTATTGCTAAGTATTACCGTTGGAGTTGGTAAAACCACATGGTTCTTACCAATTGTTTTTACTGGTTCAACGGTTTTGGCTGGTGGAGATTTAGACTTTCGAATCTTAAAGGTGATCGATTTGTCACCACTTTTAAGTGTCATTCTTCCATTTCCTACATCAAATAACGCCTTGGTGGACGCTAAGAATGGCCGACCTAAAATTAGAGGAATGTTTGGGTCCTCTTCTATGTCAATGACAATAAATTCGACTAGAAAGGTTAAATTGCCTACTTGAACGGGTAGGTTGTCAGCAATTCCAACTGGGTGCTTAATGGTTTGATCAAAGAGTCGAACACTCATATCCGTTGGACTTAACTTACCTACACCTAATCTCTTATATAAGGAAAGAGGCATAACACTTACACTTGCACCTAAATCTGCTAGTGCATCATACATGACACAATCACTAAGTAGACAAGGAACAATAAATTCACCCGGATCTCCTACCCTAGGTGGAGGTTTTGGTGGAACTGTCTTCACCGGGTTTATATTTACGGCTTTTGTTTCTTGCACTTTCTTATTCTTTTTCTTCTTCTTCTTTCCAGAGGTATCACAATCTTTATTACCTATCACTTGCTCATACTCGACTCCTTTTCTTGGAAACGGGATGGGTGGTTTGTATGGTGCCACCACTGGCTTTACATACTCGGGTGGTGGTGGTGTAACTTCTTCATTGTTACTCTCATCTAAAACCTTCCCATCTTCTGGTGCTGGTTTTTCAGAATTCGTTGAAACCATATTAACATTCTCATTCCGAGGATTTACTTCAGTATCACGCGGTAGCTTTCCTTGTTCTCTTTCCCTTATTAATCTAACAACAGTACCTACTTGTTTTTCTAGATTCAAAATGGAAGCTTGTTGAGTTCTAAGTGACTGATCAAACCTCTCATTCGTTTGGGTTTGAGATGTAATAAATTGTGTTTGAGATTCAACTAGCTTTGCTATCATTTCTTCTAGATTTGACTTTTTCTCTTCGAGTTGTTGTGGTGGTTTATACAAGCTAGGTCTTTGTTGATTGAAAGTGTTGTTTTGAGTTGGTTGGTTATTCGGACCTTGTTGGTTGTACAAGTTATTTTCGGGTCCTTTTGGATTGTAAAGAATGTATTGATTTCGATTGAAGTTCGGCCTTGGCGGTTGATAATTATTTTGATAATCATTTCCCGGCCTTTGGTTCATATAAACTAAAATTCATATGATAATCATTACCAGAATTACACCCCATGCGAGTCGCATGGGGGTAAGAGCAAAACCATGCGACTCGCATGGATCAAAAAAAACTGGACAGGATCAAATATTCAGTCGCTGCTTCTGTCTTTCACAAACACACATACACAAACACGAAAACCTCCCAAACTCTCTCAATTTTTCACCAATTTTCACCAAATTTCTTGCAAAAATTTCACAATAATCATGCCTAGATTCAGTAGTCTCAACCCCTTCAGGAGAAAGAAAGCCGATACTGGAGGTTCAGGAGCATCATCGTCCAGACAACCAGAGCCCGAACCGGAAATGTTTCATGAACAAGAACAACATATGCAACAAGAAGAAGAAGAACATGAGGAGCAACATATTCCTTATCACGATCAAGATCAATTATTCGTGAATCAGTTTCGTCAATTCGCTCCACATCAAAGGATTCTGAGCTTAGACATTAATGAAGATCAGTTACACCCAAATCTGAGATTTGATCGATGTTGGATAGAGTATCCAGATTATCAAAAGAACATGCACATTCTCTACTTTAAGGTTGTTGAAATGCCAAGGGCAATTGACTGGGTACCTTTGGAAACAGTTGACCTTGCCGAACCGATTCGGGAATTATTGGTGCAAAGGTATGGTAATTCTCAGTTTAACGATTGGATGCGCCTATTTTCCATTCGTAGAACCATATATAGGGAATGGTGTATAGAATTACTTAGTACTATTAAGTTAAACAGTGATGTTAGGAGGATAGATGATAGAAGCTTTATTAGATTTCTGTTAGGTGGACGCATGTACAGAATGTCCATGATAGATTTAGCTAGGGCCTTACAGATTTACACCCCTGCTGAACTTTTGAGCCCCGACTGTAATAGCTTGATTGCCCAAGGAGAAAGGGTAGATAGGGAATTTGATATTAACGCTGTCTGGAGGCGTATGTCCCACTTTATTGAATTTCACGCCAGTGGAAATCATACATACTTAGATATAGACAGAGCTGAACTCCGGGTGATTCATAGATTCTTAGCAAACACAATTACACAAAGGGGAAGAAATAAGGAGAAATTGACCGTAAACGATTTGTTCTACCTCAAGTGTATTAGAGACCCGAGGAGTTTCGTTAACATTCCCTATTGTGTTGGTTATTATCTCGCTAATGTAGTTTCGGGGATGAAATCGGGGAGTATTATAGGTGGTGGTATTTTCATTACTCTCATTGGAGAGTATTTAGGTGTAGATAAGCACCAAGGGGGTCCAATGAACGAAATAGAGGACGGAGGTGAAACTATAAGTTCAAACCTTTATCACGGTGCAAGGGTATTATTAATGAGACGTGGTCGGGTATATCAATACGAGGGACCTCAGCGACAGGTAGAAAGAGGTTCGGATGACGAGATGGAGGATGCGAACAACATTATAGGAGTTGTTCGGGAGACTGCTCTTGATTTAGGCGTTCGTATGGAGGATGAATACATGACGAACTATGATAGGCATATGCAGTACGAGGCATGGCAACGTCGGAATGACTACGAGCATTCCTGGCAACGAGAGCATGGCCGATGGGATTATCATCAGCGCCAAATTATAAGCCAGTTGCAGCCTGGCGAGATGTATTATCCGACCCGACCCGCATACTATCCCGCACATCAGCCAGAAATGAGACCACCCTATGATTCATATGATTATGACGCAGCATACCAGTTCACCTATAATCAGCCATGGAACCCGGACGCGAACATGAATTGGGATCCCTATCCTAATTATCCTCCTAACCCACCTCCTGATCAGTAGAGATAAGTTGGTAATTTTTATTTTTATTTTAAACACTTAACATTTTATTACGTTTATGTAATGTTTGATATTTTATTATTATTGTATACTAATATTTTTCTTATAGTTTGAAAGTGGGATGCCAAAGTTCCATTTCAAATTGCATGTATGATTATATTTGTATTGTATGTATTCTATTTTATGCACAAAACAGGGTAAAACAACGTATTTTCAAAGACTGGCATTAAGTTCAGCAAAAGCAAGTAATTTTGACGACAATGATGCAAAATGTATGTGAAATAACAACAAGACGGAATGAACAAATGACGTGCACCATTTATCATTCAGCAAACAAACGCCAATATATTTGGAAACTTTGGTAAAAATTTAATCATTTTCACACTAATCACCCTCAATAATTTAAATTGTTACTGATTTCTTGCAAATGAGGGCATTGCAAGATCTTAAGTGTGGGAAGGGGTTAAATTCTTTCGGATTTTAAAATTTTTATATTAAACACTTGGTTACTATTAAAAATACTAGTAAAGCAGTAGTTGTATTAGAATCTAGTGCTCTCTGATAAAAAAGAACAGCCCTAGTCTTATATACTGACTACCCAATTCTAGTAAAATTTTTCAAAATTTTTAATTAAATGAATTCAAATCATGTTTATACATATTTATGAACGATAAAACTAGGTTTTAACACCGAAATTATTGTTACCTCGGAAAGGACATAAATTGAGAAACAAACGAAAATGTTAAAATTCATTTAAAATGGAATAGAGGACGATAAAAAGGAAAATAAAAGCCAAGTGTGGGAAAATTTACCAAGTTATTTTAAACATATGTCACATATATCTGTAACAAATAACTAAAAATACTTTTGCTTTGGACTAAACTAAACTGTTTTACCCGATGAAAGAAAAGAAGAGATGGATCTACACGATGAATCAATTCCATCACTAAAAGGAAGTAAAGTCTTCCGAAAAAGACACGCGCTTCTTGATTTAGGTCATGAAGTTGTCGTCCAGACCAGCTGTAGGTTGACGAAAAATCTAGAAAAGTCATCACTAAAATCAGCAGGAAATCCACGGACCTCAGCATTAAACAGGGTCGCCAAGTGGTCAGATTTATCCTAACCATGAGAAGGATTTATCTCGTACAATGGGGGGCACCGTGCAAATTAGCTGGATAAGACTAATGAATCAGATCCCCAGAAAGGATAATCTCCTTAAAGATTAAAAATCAGCTTTTAAGACTGATATTACTCAATCCTAGAGATTGACCTTAAAGATTGAGAATTCAAACTCATGGAATTCAATGATATCTAAACTCAAGCTGAAACGAGAAAATATTTTGATCAAAATTATAAACCGATTTGTTTTCTGAAAACCCTATTTTCAATGCGTTCATTACCATTGAACGTAAAATCCTAGGAATTCACCTGGAATTCATTAGGTCACCTGAACTAAATCGGGTGTCAACCGTAAGAACGGTGGTTGCATAGCATGGTCAAAGACAGGACCTTGTGCCATACCGAAAAATTATAAGGGTGAGCTTTACTATTGCTCCTACCAAGGATAGTAATTGCGTCCGACACGTTATAGACCATAATCAAAAGCATGTCACGGGACATTGCCTTAACAGTTGCTTGTTCAACGCTTTCCTTTACAACCGGACAGTAGTTTGCCGAAAGGTAATATACGGGACAAGTAAACTGGACGTGTTG